>NW_011499857.1:1217327-1331222 GCF_000495115.2 Populus euphratica | reverse complement strand
TTTCATTACATAAACAGGTTCAGCAGGTCTCTCTTTCCTGCAGTTTTGCAACCTAAACAGCTTCAGAACGAAGTTTATACTTGGGTTCTCCGTTTTCATGGGCTTGTCGATACCACAATACTTCAATGAGTACACAGCAATTAAAGGTTATGGGCCCGTTCACACTGGCGCAAGATGGGTAATTGTTTATGCCTTTTTCTCACACTTGGTCAGATATTTGAAATTTGTCCCGTGAGGAAACTCATGATATTGCATCTTCTGGCAGTTCAATGACATGATCAATGTGCCATTCTCATCGGAACCTTTTGTTGCCGGCTTCTTGGCAATGTTCTTGGACGTCACGTTGCATAAAAAAGACACGGCAACTAGGAAGGATAGAGGGATGCACTGGTGGGACAGGTTCCGGTCGTTCAAGACAGACACAAGAAGTGAAGAATTCTATTCCTTGCCTTTCAACCTGAACAAGTTCTTCCCATCAGTGTGATCTTCCAACATCTAATTTTGAACTTATTTTTGCTCTCTTGCCCCTAATATACATGTCTTTTCGGGCACTACATAGCAACGATGACCTTTTTCCCTAATTTCAGATCAACATAACAAGTAAACTTTAGTGGTATAAATGCATGTATAATTATTGTTTGATTCTCTACATTTCTTCTAGCTGTCATGTTTCTTCTTGGATCTCAAATTGCTGAAGCAGACCTTGGCTAGCATTAAAACATCGTTACCACTTATTATAGCTAGTTTTGACTGTCATGCTTTTCAAAAAAAAAAGAAAAAAAACCAAACTTTACACTTCCAGTATTCCACACTGCCTGAATTGGCACAGCCACAAGAAACCTCGGGCCTGCAGGCAAGAGGGGCTGAGAGATGGTATTTTGCATGGTGCTCGGCGAGACCAGAAAATCAGGACAGAAGGCCCACTTGAACGACTAGTCAAAGATGTTTTCTGTTTTAGGACTTAGGAGGAGGGGGGTTCCTCTTCTTCTCGTCCTTTTTCCACTCTTTCTGCATCTGGGCCAGACTGCGTGCTAACCCGCATACGGACAAAGTGAGCGGCCCATTCTTCTCTTTCTTTCTCGCTCATTTTTTCCCCTTCTTATATATTTCATTTCTATTTTCTTTTGGGAAATAATTCTAGTTCATGTATACAATTTCGTATCTTCTCTTCTCTCTCCCTCTCTCTCTCTACACACACACACACACACACACACACACAAGAATACGCAATGATATAAATGTTATTATTTGGAATTAATTTATATCAAATTCGAGTACTTGATTTCCTAGTGTTTTTCCCACTCGTGATGCAGTTAAATTTTGATAAAAAATTATTTCAAGTTGGAAAGGTCAATCTAAATAAATTCATGCAAAGTGAAAAGTAAGTTTTGTAAAATATTGATGAGGCCAGGTTAATTGTGTGGTGTTAACGTTATCGAATGATTTAAAATATATTAACATTGAGGTTTTGTTAATGCTGTTAGTACTGAGTTGCTAATCATCAACTTTTAATTAAAATAATAACAATAAAAAAGAGTCATACGTTAATCTTTTTTATCCTCGTATTCTTTTATTATGTATGAATTAATGGTATAAAACCTGAAAATTATGAAGCTTGAGGATCACGAGTGTGTCTATCCAAAAAATAAAAAAAGGGACCATTTTGGAGATTGTCAAGGTATAGATATTACATGGATTCGGAATTATGTATTAGGGAAATGATAAACATGATTCATGATTAATTCAATCCTTGTCTAAATTGGTTGAGGGCCTTAGTTAATTTTTCATACATAAGTCCATCTATAATTTTAGATTATGCAGATCATTTAAAAATTATCACGACCATGATTCTAAAGTGCTTCAAATATTGAGATATAAACCGAAATCGAACGTTTCGAATTCAAGATACTTTGGAACAAACAGCTATCTATGTTCTTGCGAGATTTGGAGTTTTTCCGCAAAGAAAGTAATCATTTCAATGTTGATACTCCTTGCAGGTATGCCATGATCATGGAGTGATACACCGGGACCTGAAGCCAGAAAATTTCTTGTTTGCAGATGCAAGTGAAAGCTCCCAATTAAAAGCAATTGATGATTTTGGCATCTCCATATTCTTTGAACCAGGTACATCGTCGATCTCCCTCATTGTCTGTTCTCGCCACCATTACATTACTGTATGGTACCTTTTCCAACGTAATCTAGAATTGAAAGAGATTTATCTAGAATTAGAATGAAGTAACTTAATCCGGTCTGAATTTTTAATCTTAAAATGTCTCCAAACAGTGAGACAATTGGCATCGTTGATTTGATAAAACATAGATGGCATAGCTGACAAGGTGACCACAAGAAGCCGTAGTGTCTATTTCTGATTTCACGAAACCATTAGACATGTCCCTGACAGTGCCAGACCCAATAATTCAAGTTTTTGTGTCAATTACCATTTTAATCTCACACACAGTACTGCCATGGCGAGCAAAGGATTCAATCAGCATTTGTAAAAGTCACGAAAAGTGGAAATCTTTTGTTTCCATGCATGTATTTTCCTATAAACGCCAAATATTAATCACGTCTCTACCCTAACTCGGCGAACATAACATGTTTATAATAAATCACGCCTCATGCATCCCATTTATATATATTACTTCTATTTAATTTAATTATTAGAAAAATACAGGCAGATTTTTATCCGGCCCTCTTGTTTAAAAAATTTACTATTTTTTTTATCCGGCAAACGATTAATTGCATGGAATTTACAAAGACTACATCTCCAATTGAAATGTTAACTCTTGATTTTCTACAAATAAATAAAAATAAAAGGCATATAAATGCACTGCATCATTTTTTTTAATAGAAAAAGTTGATCAAATTCTTTTTTAAAAAACTACACATGATTATTCTCCGGTCCTTTTGTGTTTACTTTCATATTTTTCCTTGTAGATACTTGATTACAAAGGTACAACATTTTTTTCCCCTTCCTCGAGCTCATAACCTACGTTGACCCAATTATGTTTTGTAAAGTTGCCAATATATGATTTATAAAATCACATCATAGTCATGATCTTGATCGAGGAAAGCATATCCAGTATCAACAGGTTATAGAAGATAATTATTAAAGGATAACCTTTTATATTCTTGCATCCAAACCTTTTGGTGAGTCGGTAATTTTTGTTTTTAAATGTTTCAAAAGTATATTGCATTCAAAAATAAATTAGATTAGTTTTTTTTAGAGTTTTTTTTAATGATTTTTATATATTAATATAATTTTTTTAAATATATTTTAAACAAAATATACTTTTAAAAATCAAACATTTTTTGAATTAATTACAAGCCTTTCAATATGGACGGCCGCCTTTACAAGGCAAATCCCAATCGCCATCATCGCCTAGGATTGATTCTTTGTTTTTTAAGTTAAAAAGCTGTTTCCACTAGCTGGAAATTGGAAGGCAGAGGTAGATGCTTGCAGCTGCATTATATAGTTCAAGGACCATTGAAATTCTCCATTAGAGAATATACTAATGCTTCATCATCGCACTTCCATATATACAAAGCTTGCTTAATGCGGTCTTCAAGAAACTACCCACTAATATTAATTAAAGCAATATGCATGGTATCAATTAGGATATTTTGGCTCTGTTTGTATGGATAATGATGCATGCAGTATAATTAAAAAAAATGAAGCACGCCCACATCTTTGACCTTAATTTAATGTTGTCGATCCTAATCTTATTATATTCCTATAGTACACCACTGTTAATGAAAATAACCTTTTCGTCTCTCTAAATGGGACACGTATAATTCTTGCATACTTTAAATGGATCCCAATTCCTCCATCTTAACAGTAGTGATTGTTGAGTAACAATGCTCTTCCCCGTTCTCATTACTATAATTAAAGCGTGGTGTTATTAATTAAAAGCTGCAAATTCTTCTGTTCCTTGCACCTGGGATAATCATGCCCTGCTGTATCACCATTAGAATAGGAACAAAAAGAGTAATTTGGGCCAAGGAGGAGTTAGAACTCAACTGATATTGAAGTTAGTTTTTTTTCTCAAAAGAACTTACTTGACTAATCCAAAGATAGTTTCTGTGATCTGTTGTTCAAAAAGCACTGGGCTTATGATCGGATTTACATCCATTATTAAGTTGAAGTGTTTGGTTGTCCTGTGTATGAACAACGACTCCAAAGCAGTGAATTGAGATGCAAACTTTGGCTTGATTCTTTATTGTTTATCTTGTTATATAAAGGTTAAAGAGCCTGATTTTTCATACATAGAAACCGATCTTTTTCGTAGTGCTGAAGATATTCATCTTTGAATAAATACAGTCAGAAAGCACATAAAAAATGGAGCTTAGATTCTGATATTACTGATATACTATAATTAGAATTGTTAATTTTCAATCTTTTCTTGTTTTTTTTTTTTTTTTAAATTCATTATATTTTTTTTGGCCATTAATGGTTGTTTCATTAATAAATCAATCAATTATATATATAAAACGTTTAGGTGCACATATATGGACATCTTCTCTTCAATTATTGTTTCACATATGTTCATTTGAATCTTCAACTCTTACGTTCCTTTTTTTTTTCTTGCAATAGACATTCCTTTAAATACTCTTGAATGGATTGTTTGTGTTTTGTATTAAAGGGGAAGAATGTAAAGAAAGCAACTTTTTTTAAAAAGATAATTATGTCCTAAACAATAAAAAAGAAACCGACAGTAACCCCACCAGCAAGACCACCCTTAAGACTCCTCCAATGTCTGGTACGAAAAGCTATAATCGGGAATTAGAATGTTTAAGGGCAAGGCACAGAGATACCAGCCCTAATCTGCTGCCCCCACAAGGTATAACAATCTATAATCGGGAATTAGAATGCTTAAGGGCAAGCCAAACGTCGACACAAGGAAGAAAACATCTCATACGCTTTGGGATACAGATAATTTATTAAGCGAGGACCTGTAGATATTACAAGAGTCAAAGATCCTCACAAAGATTACTCTCTTTCTTAACCTAGTTAGGTTATCTTTGCTCATAATCCAATCACAAATCAATGATCTATAGAGCTGATGATGACCAAAACATATATATACAAAGGGCTCGTGAGCTTTATTTTCTATCACATCAAATCCCTATGTCGACGTTTGGCTTCTGTGAGAGAAAACACGACACCTGAAACTGTAGTTGGTGACTGTGGCAGTAGGTTTTGCTTCCAAACAAATCAAAGCCAGCAGCCACCTTCTCGTTTCCCTTTCTTTTCATTGATTGGTCTTCTAGGGTTTGTTTGAGTGTTGTAATAATATTTTTTTATTAATGGTTTTTTTTCTTATGTATTCAGACCAATAGATCAAAGGGTACTCACTCTTCCCACAAATAAATAAATAAACATAATTCAAATTTGATAATACAGTTAATTTCAAAAGTCACAAATTAATGTTCTTCTATCTTGGACTTAAAATAACTTAGTAAATGATAACCACTAAAAATGAGTTTTCTAACTAGATGAACTAGCTTGCAATCACGCTGTCTATTCATCGATCTATTCACAAAACCACCCCCGTCCACGTGTTTCAAAAATATCTTCCTTGTTATTTCAGTACTTGGTCTAGTGATAAAAAGAGCTTGTTTTTTTTCATTACATCTGAATTCGAGTCCTAGTGTGCACGTCTGTCACCCTCGCGGTTTCTTACATGCTTACTGGGTTTGCAGGATATTCAGTGGGCCGTGAGAATTAGTCATGGTGCGCACAAGCTGACCTGAACACCCCACGTAAAAAAAAAATATATCTTCCTTGTTAATCTGGTTAATTAACATGTATTTGAGATTAACATAATAAAAAATCTAACGGAATCGATCATTTTCTTCAAGAAAAATTAAACCCAATCAAACAAAATAAATAAAATAAAATTTATCACTTTGATTTGACTTTATATCTATTAAAATAAAATAATTTTAATTTGAATTAATTGGGTTTTAATTAGACTATTTTTTTAGAAGATTTGATTTAATGGATCTTTAATTTATTTATGTATTAGCAAAAGAGTGATATTTTTTTTAGTAATTTATAATATCCGAACGAGTTTATATACACATAATTAATTTTCAAGCTTATTGAATATTTTGCAAGTCAATAAATAAATAAAAAATCATAAAAATAACAGATATATATGTAAAAAATTGAATTCAAGTGCACAAAAAGGGAATAAATCCCTAGGACATAATTTTAAGTGAAAAAAAAAAAAGCATGAAATCTTGCTTACGTGCGAAGATGTGTTCCTTTAATTTGAGTCCATTTGAATTGCGTCGGGCAGTGGAGCTGCCACCAAAAGTTGTGCTCAACATTTTATATTTTTATTAGTAATTCCATGTGATGATAGCGGACAGGACAGTTCTGTATATTTATTTAATTTCAAACCAGTAATACATGTATAGTTTTTTTTTTAATTAAAAAAAGCGAATTCTTATATTATTTAAATGTGATGTCCTCCGTATCATATGCGGAGTTGCGATCTTCTAGTCTTCATCGAAGATATACAAATAATCTTATTAATGGTTTTTTATTGGACAGTTTTTTTATTTAATATGCATTCTAAGATTCAAAGAAATGTTCTTAATCATCAGATTATTATTATTTTAAATTATCCAATAATTTCTTAGAGTTAAATAAGACTGGGATGTCATTGCCTGCAGTTTTTTTAACAGGACTAATTAATATTACGTTATATAAGACTGGTTGTAACTCTTGGGAAACCAAAAACAAAAAAAGCTGCATCAGGTTCCCAGCCCAGTGGTTTTGATAGATAATTTTTTATTTTTATATTCTAGATTTACACTTTTATAAATATATCTTCATACCTGTGGTGTCTTATTTATTTATTAAATTTTATAGGATATTTAATGAATTTAGAGATTGATCATGATGTGTATAAATTAATCCAAACACCCTGAATTATAAAAAAATAAAACAAAATAAAAAAGCTACCTGAAGATTAAAGCATTTACAGAATTGAGAGCATAAATTCAGAAAGAACTAGAAACAGTGTGCGTAAAAGCTAAGCTAGAATGTAGAAGCAAGAAACCGTAGATGGTAACAGTAAAAAAAAGATCTAAAGTTCTGATGACCTTTTTGGGCGATTTGGCAACATTTGAAGATTAGCCGTTTGGATAGACGGCAAAGAGCACAGGGCGCGGATTAGATGTCCTTATCCATCCAAAGGAATCTCCCTCCCGCACGCCTGCCTTGACCCTGTAGACCTTTCCGTGGCTGTTTGTGTGTTTTTTTTATAAGTATTTTTAATTTAAAAACTATTAAAATAATGTATTTTAAAAAAAAGTTATAATTATAATGTGATAATATTAAGAATTGAAAAAATTATATATTTAAAAATTTATTTTAATATATTTTTAATTGAAAAATATTATGCATTTAATTATGGAACATATTTGCATCCTCTACTCTCTATCTTTCCAGGTCTAAAAATCATCTGGTTGTAGAATAATTCTTGAGAAAAATTTAGTCAAAACCCTTGACCCCGTGGACACCGGAGACCAGTACGACCGGCCGTGCTTCTATCTCCTGAAATCTCTCCACGTGACAACCCCGTCAGCTACCGAGATCCATTCCGGCGCAGATTATTTTAAATACCGCTGCTTATTTTATATATAGTAGCCTATCAAGTGCTAGTTATTAATTTTAATAGTTGTGTCAATTGTGCTATAGTAATGCCAAGAATTTAAATTTAATTTTTTCTTTTGTTTTCAATTGGCCCACATGGAGAGTAGACTTTAGTTGGGAAGTGAGAGACGGCCTGCCTGCGTGTGCTTGATGAACAGGACCTTGACTCCTCATTCCTCGTACAACTACCTGCTACTATTAGTGACAAAATATAGATTATTGTTCATTATAATAATAAATAGATGGTTTTTCTGTAAATTTAGGGGGGTAAAATGGTTTTTCTCTATATGAATTATTTGTCATTTTTGTTTTGAGTACAATGGCATTTAATAAAAAAAAAACAGTAAAATACTTTCACTTCTCTTAAAAGTAAAATTCAGAGCAGGATTTTTTTAAGATTTCATATCTTTATCACAATAAAATTAATAACTTGCCCTTGGAATGAAATTTAACTAGGCCTGCTTTGGTGCGTTTTCAGATTTTCACATTGGCTTTTATGTTATAACCAGATTAGTAGAGAGTTCAATTGACATTTTGCATTAATTAAAAATTATTAAGTTTTTGAAACTGTAAGGTGTGTGACATGCATAATATTGTGTGTTGAAGGGTCTGCTATGCTTTGATGGCGCATATAATATCCTCTAATGGTTAAAAATTATTTTATGTTGTGTTATTAGATTTTCTATACTATCCTTTTTGTTTATATATTAATGATGCTTGTTTAATGTCTCTGGAAGAATTTTAGTCGGTGTAATTTTTTTTTTTCTCTTTTCCCTTACAATACAAATTTAAGCTAGTTTTTTTTACTGAGGATATTTGATTACCGATCCTCATTTTTTTGATTTATAATTTTTAGTTTTAGCTTTTTTTATTTTTTTGTTTTATATTTTAATTTCATTATTTAATATTTTTTTTTTATCTTTTTCCTTTTTCAAATTCGGTCTTGGGTTTTTTATTAAAAAATTAGTTCTTAATTTTTGAGTGGTTTCTTCTTTTAATTCTTTATAAAATTAATTTTTATTTTCAATTTAAATCTTTAATCCACAATTATTCATCCTCTTTTTTTTTTTTAATTGTTATTTCATGTTTTGTTTTAGTAAGATAAAGCATAAGTCACGTAGCTAGTAACTATTTGTAGGGTGATGGGAACTGTATAGAAAGAGACTTGTGCTTACTTCACCTCCTTCCTCCTATCTTGCTCTTCCTTATCTTCCTTAAATCTTTTTCTTAATTTCATTCACTCACTCCCAACTAGAGAGAATAGAGAGATGGGGAATTGTCAAACCATAGACGCTGCAGCCTTGGTTATACAGCACCCAAGTGGGAAGATAGAGAGGCTATATTGCCCTGTTAGTGTTAGTGAGGTGATGAGAATGAACCCTGGACATTATGTTTCTTTGATTATTCCATTGCCTGTATCTGGGGATCAAGAAAACCAAGAGCACGTCAGAACTGTGCAGTTCACCCGTGTTAAGCTTCTCAGGCCGAGCAATACTCTTGCACTTGGTCATGCTTATCGACTTGTTACCACTCAAGGTTAGAATATAGATATAGCTAGAATGCTGCTGCTTGTGATTATTGATTAGTCCTTCAACTCTCCATCTATGATGCTTCTTCTGATTAACCAAGATCTGTCGTATATGGGTATAAAAATCTGATTAATTTTCATTTTGCGACGTGGTTGTAGAAGTTATGAAGGTGCTACAGGCAAAGAAGTACGCAAAATTGAAGGGACAGCAGCAGCCAGAATCGGTTGACAAGAACAAGTCACAGCTGCAGGTAGCACCAGAGAAGAAGCAAAGTACAGATTGTGAGGCAAAAAAGAAGTCTAACATAGAGAAGGATTGCAAGGTATCTCTCTCACTCACACCTGCTCTTGGTTTCTCTCAATTTCTCTCTCCATTCAAGTTTATTTTTGCAGCAAGAAATATTTCAAATTATCGAATAATATAGTCTTGCTTCAAGAACATCGTTATTACTGAGTGAAATTGTTTTCGCTTGTGTTTCTCATTTCTCTTTTCCAAACCTAATACCAACTGATGTTCAGATAAAATGCACAAATTAAGAAACAAAGGACCAAAGCAGAATATGAAGACAGGAGTAGCTATATGTTTGCCCGTAATTTTGGTGCTTGTTGTGTAAGATTAAGAACACCTATAAGCTAGAAATTAAAGATAGTTGATTGCATAATGTTTCAGCACTATTCATAAATACTAATCACTCTAATGATGCTGTGATAATTCAGGTGTCCAAACATAAAAGACATCGACACAGGATGCCATCAATTAACTCTGCCTCCCTAAGGTCAAAGTCATGGCGCCCCTCTTTACAGAGTATCTCGGAAGCTGGAAGCTGATGGTATGTCAAATTGCAACCCGCCTTGTAGCCAATAAACAGTGCAATAGATTGCTTCCATCATTTACAGATTTTGGCCATATATGGACAGATGCACACCATGTATTCTGTATTTTCTTATACACAGCAAAATAGAGTCACTCAACCAATGGAGATGGGCAGTCTTCTGTACCATTGTCAAAAAGAGCTCCTAGCAGACAAAATATTTTCAAGTAATAATCTCCCTGTATAGCTAAAAGAAGCATTGGATCTGATATTGTTTACAATTATAGTTTATTTTGCCTCCATATTCTGTGCCTTTATGGTCTATGATTGGGAACAGAAATGCAAAGACAACAAGGAAAAATATCTTAAAATTAAAAAAAAATCTCGATTTGGTAGGTTTGAGTTCCTGACTTCTCAATCCTGTTCATCATAGTTTTGAGCCCATAAAAGAGATGCCTTTGCAGCCGAAGGAGCTCCAGGAAAAGAGTTTTCCTCGAGAGAAACCAACGCATCTGTGAATGGCTCCACCATTAAAGTCTCAGATCCTCCATAGTCCTTCTGCAAGAAGTCACTAAATATCTGGTTCCAACACTACAAGCTAGTCATCATTAACATAAAATGTGAATCTTCTGCTTTTTACTTGTAGCATCAAACAATCAGGCAGCATATAGAGACACTGGGCCAAACAAACACAGAACGTTGGAATCAATCGATGGAAGCTGTCACGATAATATTCCTAGTTGTCAGGTCGGATATTTCGTGTGGGAGTCAATTATTAAAACGTTATCAAGTCAAGCAAATGCAAGGCTCCTATATAATCAGAAAAAGAAAGGATGTTTGACTATGTTTGAAGAAACGAGCACTTCGAAAACCCATTAATGAAAGGAATTTGGAGTTGATGAAATTAAGCAAGTTGTATGGCCCAAAAGAAATATAAAATGGCTTAAATGATTATGATTAACATCGTTCTCGATCAGTAATTTAGCCTTGTAATAACAATAGCTAAGGCTTTAACTCCATTGTTAGACAGCACTCTCCATCAGCCTAACCAAAAGATCTGCAATGCAAAATATAAAAGGAAGATACAAAAGTTGCCTTTTCCTCGCCACTGCACCCATGCCATTGTAACAGCATGCAATTGTTCATTTGCATCATTTCCCAAACTCGAAGACGTTCGTCTTGTTCATTTTCAATAACAGAGTCTGGCATTTCTTTCAAATATCATATCAGTGCTCCAAGATTAGAATTGTTCCTTTTTTCGAAAATCTATACAAGATAGAAATTTAACTATAAATATCTGTCAACTATAATGTTTTAAATTTGACACCCAAAACACCAGACAAGAGAAGGGGGGTTACTTTAAGCTGGTAAAGGATCACGGCACTTAACCATGACGCTCTACCGTGCGTGAGAGCAACACAACCCTGACGGTTTAAATTTTTAATATATTGATTCAAATATAAATTAAAATTAAAATTAAAATTAAAGCTAAAATTAAATAAATTAATTTATAATCAATTCAATAATCAATTAATTTATATTTAAAAATTAATTCCATCTTCTAACAACTCTCATCATGATACTTAGATATTTGAAAAGTTATTATCGGAACATCTTCGGTGCACACAATCAAAGAATAAAATCTCAGAAAGTCGTGAGGAAACAGCTAACATGCAATTAAATCCTCAGGGTACATTGTGCTCTGGAGTGCAACGAATCGAGTGGACATTCTCTACGCATGATTTTCGTTTAGGTGCGAGAATGTTGGCACTAAATGAATGCTAGTTTAGGTGCTCTCTTTTAATGCTAATGAATAAGGATACTGTCACCAACATAAATGCAGCATGTTTTCTACTTTAATGCAAGGATGTTGACAATGAACCAGGGCCTCCTGTGTCGTTGAGGTAGCTAGCTTCACTAACTAGAGCATTTTACCCGAATATGATGTGTTCAAATTTCGTTTACATGTCCTATTTTCCTTTAATTAATTGCAATCGACTAAATACAAGCATGTCCGACCGAACTAGCTCAGGCAAGAAAGTCTGAGCTTCGAGCAAATATGAATTTGCTGCTCGTCCTCGATCGGACAGTGAGTTGAATAGCTGTCTCGTAAAATCTTCCCTCCTGTAATAAGCAAACAACGGGGATGTTACGGCTATCTGCTAACGGATTGTACGAATTCGGGAAACGTGGGAGTGTTTCTTTTCTCGAGACAGAGAGGGACTGTGTGTCTGGGAGGAGCACAGGAGGAGGAGTTTTGCGTTTGTATTGCTGCCCGGGGTCCTGGTGGCTGATGATACGTTTACAGGGACTCTTTATGGATTCTGAATAGCGGATCATTTGATTTGGATTGGAGTTAGAATAAGAACTTTATTTACACCAATGCGCAAGCTTGTAGCCCACAAATGCTCCATTATACAAGCCCACATGAAGAATAATGGGACTTTCAAGCTCAATGGATCCTTTTCTCTCGTATGCTTAGACGCTGCAATGTGCTCGCATTCTATCAACACTCTCTCCTCCTTCGATGAACTAGCAATATTTTTAGCAAGATTCTCCGTGTAACAAGTAGGATTTTTTTTAAAAAAAAATTAAGGTAGTAATTTAAAAATCTTGGTAGAATATCACTATTTAAAAAAATTTCAAAAAAATAATATATTTTTATCTTATCATATTTCTAAAATATAATATTCATTTAATATTATTATTTTTAAATATTATAAAATAATTATTATAATTTGAAAAAGCAATAATTAAACATGTAGTGTTTTTAAAGCACATGTCATGAAAAATAGAAACTAGATCTTCAAGCTTATCCCATCTCAGCTTTCACTGAAATTTTCGTCAATAAACAAAAACCATCTAGTTAATTTCGCTTCTTCCTTCCTTTTCTCTCTTTCAATTAAGAAATAAGAATGAAAAACCGAGTCTTTCAGGTCTACTGCTTCAAATTCATCAGGCTGAGTGATGCTTCCTCAGAAAAGAGGAACTTCCTGAAATCAACCTTCTCTAGTTCTTCTATATATATTCATAGGAGTCGTAGGAGAATGGTTTAAGGATTTTAACATAACTGAAACTACCTGTCTTTATCTTACAGTTTTCCATTACCGTGATTTTGTTGAGAAAACTAGAAACAACCAGATATCAATTTACCCGGATCAATTCAGTGAAATACAATTTACAAGTCTTAATTCTTTTTCTTTTTGTGTAGTAAAACAGAATTAAACAATGACCAAATATAATGCAAATAATCACAAAATCAACACTAAGATTTTAACGTGGAAAACCCGATGCGGGAAAAACCACGAGACCGTGGTCCACCTAAAAACTTCCACTATTAACAAATAATGGGTTCACAATCATTCTTCCTCAGATTCAACTAAGGGATACAACATATATATCATTAAGAACAACTTATTCTTGTATTACAACAAGATTAAAGGAGAATTATTTGAGAAAAACTCATAATACTGACAGCCCTATTTTCTGTCAAAATGGCCAGCTTCCACACCACCAATCTTCGATCCAACCATCCAGAATGAAGAGTAACGTGTCTAGAAACTGCTGTCAAAATCTTAACCCGATCCAACGATGAACGAGCTGGAAATTGAAGAAATAACACAGGCTACTCTGTTGCCTCTTCTTCTCCTTTTCTCTCTCGATTTTCTTTTTCTCTCTTCTGTTTTTTCAATTCTGCCGCTACAGTGTCCGAACCACATTAATTTTAATACCAAGAAAAAGCCATGCTGTCTTTTAAAAATTAATGTGGTGGTCCCACCATCACATGATGTAGGACCATACACAATATATTTGGTCTAAATAAGAATCTTCAATATTCATCATAAACCGGCTTTCCATTATCATGATTTAACCTATGAAGGAAGGAAGATGCCTAGTTTGCTTGCTTGCTCTTACTCTTAAGATAACATGTTATTTGTAATAAAAAGATGTCATGGTTTGATAATAATCATATATCACATTTTTTATTATGGTATTTAAAAATATACTATTTCATCAAAACTTGTTTATTTTTATGTTAATTCAACATTTCTTTTTAATTTTTATGCTAATTGCTCCATTTTTGCAAACAAGAGCGGCTCTTTTAGGAGACAGTACGAAAATCACTTTCTTACCATTCTAAAGTATGGATATGAATACCTTGTTTAATCAAGTTGATGGGAGAATATTTTTATCTTTTAGCAAAGAGAGAAAAAAAAAACACGATGCTCAAAAAATTGTTGAGGTGAAAGATATTTACCTTTTGTTTTCGATAGTAGGATCGACTGGCTTTCATGTATAAATATTAAATTAATTTTTAAGCAAGTCATCCATATCTAAACTGATATATTCATAAGAAAAATAATTCTTTTATGATTTTTATTGAAAATAGGATCAAACCACCTCCATACAGATAAGGGATCTGTTGTCATGTCATTTGGAATTTATATAGTATGTATGTATTTTTTTTTAACTTAAAAAGTCACGTACATTCTCTATTATATAGTGTTGTTTTTTATAATATTGATTGTTTCCTTTACTTTTTTACATAGAGACATGTGGAAACTTCTAGGACAACGAAAATCAGCCCTTACGAGGGTGTAGAAACATCAAAGAAACATTTTAATTTAAAAAGATTAAGATGCAAAATGAGATTATAAAATTTAATTTATATTTTTTTTAATATTTTTTTAAAATTTGAAGCTTATACAAGTTTATACTATCTAATAATTATATAATTTATAAAAATTAACAATACTTATCAAAATATAATTTATATTATTTTCTATTACATTATTTCAAGTGAAGTACACTTGAAGTTAGTAAAATAAAATTATTCTTATATTTAATTTTTATTAAATAAGATAAAATTTATAAAATTTATAATTTATACCTACTTAATTAATAAAATTTTAATATTATATTAGATTAACCATTTTAACTAAAAAATTTAAGATAGTAAATATATAATTTGTGCCGTTTTTAGACATTAAACATCTAAATATTGCATAGAAAGGAGACACACGCACCCAATGTGAACAGTCTCGTCAAAAAGGGTGTTCGGTAAAAAAGAAATCACACCCTTTTCAAGATAATGTGAACAGTTTACTTGTAATTGCATCGACAAGGGGTGATCGAAACCCAAGAATAGCTTTTTGCTTAGTACACACATCTTTTGCTTTTTTCTCTTTTAATTATGTGATTATCAAATATATAAGCTCGAGAGAATGAAGCTCGTTCGTCTTTCCCTCGTTGCTTTTTCTTTAATTTTCCCTTCTTGTCCTAAAGTTTGAAAAATAGTGTGACTGTGCGTTGTTGATGTGGAATGCACTAGAATGGATATTGCAGTAGGAGGAGATGCTCTTGTCAGTTGTCCCTTTATGATTTTTGTTTATTGCACGTGAATTAATTGGACATTAATTAGCTCCCAACGAAGTATTTCATGAATGCCATGAAGATGCTTGTTTGAGTTGAAGGCCAGAGCAGCTAAAGGCGGCCGTTGTATCTAAATACATTTATAACTCTCTCTTTTTTGGATTGAATTAAAAGAATAAAAGATGTTCAAGTGTTTAATTATAATAGATTTTATTATACTAGATAGTGTGTGTGTGTGTGTGTGTGTAAAAGGATAGATGATGGCATGCTTCTTTCATAATCTATCTTCATCTATTTTTTTTTTAAATAGAATATTTGTTTTTTCATTAAAATTAAATAAACTTTTTTACCAGTCGTTTTTATCTCAAGAACTTGAACTTAAAGCTGCTTAATAAGTAAACATAACAAACCAAATGGATTCAATTTTTGTCTTCTTTCCATCCCTTTCGTCCAAGAAAAACCACACAAAACCTCCGTTACCGAAGATTATATACTCTCTGCATTTTCTTTATAAAGAGAACTCATCATGTGAACACCTTTTTCTTTCTTCGAAATTAAGGATATGTGAATGAATCCATTTGCTGTCCTGTCTGGCTCAATGTGCGATATATATTGCAATGTCTGCTTTCATTTGAATCAAGTAAAGCCATTTTTCAGTTCAAAAGCTTATAATGAGGGAAGAACATGTTAATGAGTGCTCGTGCATACCTTTCTAAGATGGACAAACAATGGGCAGTGATTATTTACTGAAAACGAATATTCCATAAAATGATTTCGTTTTTAAGAGCTAATTACAGACGATTCTGTAATTTAAATGAGACTTGGAGATGGATTCTCGCTTTCGTAGATCCATCAGTAACCCGAAAGATTTCAAGAACAAAATTAATGCTCGCATTGCCTGGAAATTGGGATGATTACATTGCCGGTATTCTAACTTATTTTTGAGGTTTTTTCTATCTAGGACATAAGCCCTCATTTGCGTACAGTGGTTTTTTCAAACTACCAATCAAATACTTAATTTCATCCAAGTTATGTGAAATTTTCCTTTTAAATGGGTTTTTCTTTTAGCCTAGTAAATGATTTAACACTATTTTATTTGTTAAATATAGTATTAACTAATTAATATTTATTAAAAATTTATATAATTGTTAATTTTATAATTTATAAAATTAACTGAAATACAGGTAAATTAACTTTGACATTTATATTAATTAACAAAAAGTAATTGATTAATAGTTTGGGAAACATCGATGTTGTCGAAAGAAAAGAAAAAAAGCTCACATACACAGTTGAAAAATATTAGGCGTGCCAACTGGTTCTAATGACCCTTGAAATTGATACACGTGTCTTATAATCGAGTCACTTGATTATAAAATTATTAAAAATATTTGTTTGGCAAATCATGCCACATAAAGTCGACGTCAGCATTTTATAGTTTTTTTCCTTTATAATATTAACATAAACCTAATTAAATCAATAATTTCAATCCAAATAAATTTATTTAAAGAACATAAATAGAAACAGCAAAGTCTCCCGCATTTTGGTTATTGCATTCTGTCTTCTGATGAAGTGTCTGTAAAACATTGAAATCTCTCTGTTCCTTAAGCAAGATTTATGTACATAGAAAACACTGAGGTGAGAGAATATATATATAATTTTACAACAATGATCTTGATGGGATGATCGTGCAAACGAGGTGTTCTATGATGATTTCGAAAGAAATTTCTTAGCTTGTATCTGCGTCTTTTTTTGGATCAGGGGTCTGGCGTTAGTACCTGATATTTGTTAAAAATTAGAATCCATTTTAAAAATGAAATCTTTGTATCCACTCTTAAATCACATCTAACAGCAAGCTTACTTTCCAGCTAGCTTTATTGATTAAGTTATACTAGGATCTGGGTCTGCATTTTTAACATCATCATTTTGTTTGGGCTGTCTACTAGTTTTTAGGTAAGGTGCTTGAAATAATGTCTTATTTCTCTTTACGCCCCCACTTATTAAATGGTGTATAATCATGTTTGTTCACTTGTTCTTGCCTAACAACTACCAGTATTTCTCTATTGTATGAGACAATTCCATGCAATACTATCAGTATTGATCTATTTTATTAACATTTGGAGTTCCTACAGCTCTCGACAAGCTTTTGTATTGAGCAAGTTTTAAGCACGGTAAAACTTAATTATAGGACATTGGAAACTTAAAAAGTAGGTTTATGTTGATAAAATTAAGGAACTCGGAAACCCAAGTTAAGACTGATACTTTTGTTCCCGTAAAAAAAAAAAAAAAACATTGTTAGTGGTGCTGTTATTGAAGAATAGAGTCCGAAAGGAAAAAAAAAAAAAAGTATTGCTGAGAAACAATCTTTTGTTATTATTGTTATTTTATTAACATGTAATCTTCGTTAATTGTGTTTTAGTGCTTGTGTGTCAAAAAATGCCTTCCCTCGACATATAAGTTTAAAAATGCTCTGTTTAGGGAATTAAGAATTGAAAACACACTAACCTAGGAAAAAAAAAAACTTAGGAAAAAACCTACTAATGTGATCTTCTGTGTTAATGTCTGGTAATCTATTTAGCAGCAGCAGGTGGAAGCAATTTCTTATCAAAGCTTCCTCCTTTCACAATTAATCAATCTTATCCTGTCGTTTTTTACTGTATGTCTTCGGTGTTTTCTCTTTCTTTGTTTTAAAAAACAAGCTGCAGAGGACATTAAGGCTTCCTCCTTTTTTGCATCGATCAGCCAAACATGTATCCTCCTCTCTGTTTCTACTACTCTGACACAAGCCCCGAATAAATTCATGCCATATTTGGAAGCCTTGGCATTCTTTTTCTTGAAATTACCAATCGGCTTGCCCTTTAGGCCCGATAGAGCTAGCTAGTTTGGCTCGCATGTCTGCCTTGCAGAATACTGTTATGTAGAATACACATGTCTATTGGTTGCTTTTGATAATTGTTATGTAGAATACTGTTATAAGGTGTAAAACTAAGCTTAATTAATAAGCTATATTTATCTATGTATTTATACACATGTCTTCATGAAGGAGTATGTTGTATACGCTTGAATTAGTAATGTATGGGGCGATCGAGTGGGGGTGTTCAGTGCTGGTGGTGCTGTTGAACATGTTGATTTAACAGAAGAGAAGAGAAGACACTTTTGTCTCCACTCTTAACATGGAGGTCCAAGCACTATAACAAAGGCAATAAAGGGCAACGCGACATCCGTGCAAGACGCTCCCTCGAGAGTAGTAGTCACTCCCATCCTTCCCTTTCAGTTTCTTTTCATGGCATCCAAAGAAGGTAACGTGAGTTGTAAAGCCAAAGCACGCCCTCCTTTTTTTATTTAGCCTCTCCATTATAAGTAATATTCAACTATAGAATCATGAACTAGCCATCAGGGCTTGCTACTTACGATAATACTCTGCGTACAGGAGTAGCATTACTGATACATGGTATCATTGCCGATGGAGTTGAACACATAATTTGTTATGAATAGTAGTATATTGAAGTTTCATTCATTGGAAAACAGGAGGGAATACTTGATTGGAACATGCGTAAGCGTATAGTACTTGTCCTGATAAGGTCAGAAATATTTTACTGCTATTAGAGACAAAATGTGAATTTTTCCAGGTGCAAGGTGGTATGATATTTCACATCCGATATTACTTTCGTTGCAGCTTTTCTTTTTTAACAAGTGCATGACACAGGATGGCGACTTTTGAGTTTTGAGTACCCTGTGGACTTGAAAGCGGTGCTGTCCTGCCTTCGGCACAAAATCACAAAAACTATATCTGAAATATATTGTGTGCATCATTCCATCTTCTGAACCCTTTAGTTCCCAAGGGGCCTATAATTCTTTTACAGCAACCCCACGAGGCACTGTGTTACAACTAAAATCATCTTTAAAAGCTGAATTCTAGGGTCCTCCATTTTTTGTCATGCCCACGGAATAAAGTTAAAATTTCTCTAAGAAAAGGTAGAGGTAAAGAGTAGGATTCTGCTCCCTACACTCCCATCAGCCCGCCTTTCACTGGGAGGAATAAAGAACTTTTGGGGTTTATGCTTAGGATTCCTCACTTTAAACACCATTTTGTTTAGAAAAAAAAAAGTGCGTGGGGAATGAGATAAGAGAGTGGACAATGGTGCTCTGGCTAGGGGACCTCAAGGGCAACTCTCATGCATATTGGATCTAACGAGGTAGCCGTTGGCCGTCGGCTACGTGCTCCTAAACCCCATTTTAGATCTAGCCATTCGGGTTAGATATGCCGTCCTCTAATTGGTCCAATTAAAGTGTGCTTGCAGATCATGATTATTACTAGTTATTACTGCAATTGATAGCATTCATTCATTATTTATATATTTTTTTGGGTAGAAATAGCTTTCATTCTATTGATATAAGCTATTATATGTAGGTGAGTTATTATAGCAACAATTTAATAAGAAATCAACAAACCGAAATTCACATGGCATAAAATATGGAATTGACGAATTATGATGCCTAATATATTTAGTTTTCTTCACATGATAAGTTTAAATGAATATGAGTTATGTCCAGATATTATATTTGAGTTTGATCATATATTAAACTTAAATAAATATAAATATGATGAGTTAAATATGATAAATTGCTAGAAATTTTTTTTTAACTTTGGAAAAAATTCAGAATTTTTACTCTTCATGCATTTATATTTTAATTTTTAAAATATTTATTATACTAACATAAAAATAAATATTTTTCTTCTTGAAATTTAAAGCTTTTAATTTTATTTAATTATAATTTATTATTTAAAAGTCAGTCACTTTATTAATAGAGGGTCCTTAAATCCTATAATTTTTTTTTGTTAGTATCAGAATATTTACTATTAATAATATATATCTTAAACAATAAAAAAATTAATATAAAAACATAATTAACCACTATCTAAATATTAAATAATTTTATTTTTTTAGCGTATAAGAATCGAGGATAATGGTGGCAGAACTGCTATCAAAACCCAATTTTTTATAAGTTCAACTTTTTTTATATCGAATAAAGAAGCCCGCAAGTCACCATCTTCCCCCAATTTGCTGGTTGCGTGCACGCGTGTAAAATCACACTCTAGGGCCCCTAATATCAGCCACTTATTACTGTGCGAGTGTGTCCATATATATATATATATATATATATCATTTTTTTATTTTAAGATAAGATATAAAAAAGTTTCTAACTATTTAAATCTACATATAGAGAAGGTAGTTTTCCTCAATTAAATTACAGCTAGGAAAATTGAAATGATGGAAACTTGAACATGATAATTAAAATAAATTATCCAATATACAATCTTTAAATTAAGCCTGTATGTTTTATTTATATATATGTTTGTGTCATTGCGCTCCACGGACCGCAGCTTGTCATATTGCTTGTCAATGAGTGCTTCTGTCACTTATCATCCTCGGCGTCTTATTACTGTTAAAATAATAATTATCACCCGTCGGTTCCCAAACCAGACCTTCAGCTCCTCCGGGACGATTAAGGGATGCATTTTTTACTGGTAATATCCAAATCCTCGTGGCTCCCACCAAGCTGGTCTCATCAGGAAACGCCACGTTACATAAATATTTGCTTTAGTGAGCCACTGCAATGCATACTAGCATTCACCAAGTTGATTCCGACATGCACCGTGGCTTCTAGGATCCTCGTCGGTGGAGCGAACTATATACAAGGCCTTGAGAAAATATATATATATATATATATATATATGAACTGATTTTTCCTCGGTGTCGTTCGCTCGAATATCTCAAGCCGTTGAACTCCGATTTCATACCAATCGGGCGGTCCTAATTAACTGCCCATGATCGGAGGCATAAACGGTGCTTGCTCCGAAGTAATTCCAAAAGGAACCGTCGAAATTGTACCGACTAAGAATTGTTAACATGCGTGTTGCTAGCTATCTTAACTTCTTTGTGGTCCAATATTAAAGCAGAGATTTGATGTGAATGTGTGAGATTTTATGAGATAGATGCTTCATCCATGATATGGATCTCACAAATTGATGAGGTGAAAAGCTATCGTGATAAATGTGGGTATGCCCTATATTGCACGGTTACCTTTCAAAATAAACAAGGGATCTAGGGCCATCGTGCATGCTATAATATATCACTACATGCAAAAGATATATAATATATATACCTTGTGTCGGAGATCTAGGGCTAAATGACAACCTTTCTCGTGGGCGTTTTCTATTTGTATTGACGTGTAGAAGCTGCAATTATGTTTAAAGGAAAAGGAGCTTTCGAGGTCTTCGCCTTTTTCCCACAGTATCTGATCACCACAATGCACGCACACTCAAACTTGTACGTACCGTCTTGTGCATATACTTCAACATCATGCCCTAGCTAATTAGCTTGCAATTTCTTCATTAATTACGATCGAGTAATAATTTGAATGGTCAATAAATCGAATGGGCATAACACCAGAAACATTTAGTTGCAAAATAGCCATGAATCAGTCACAGGATGCACTGTGTAGTAGATAAAGATTGAGGAGTCATATTCATGACAGAAATCGATTTTATTACTCGCGGGACCGATCCATCGCTGTGCGTGGCCCTTTAGTGCACTGGGTAGTGGCCTCACTAAATTCCTTGCCTCTTAAAAGTTATTGTACAGTAATAAAAACAAATCAGAAAGCTACAAAGTTACTATTGTCAATCACATGCCATGCACAGAGACTAGAAAGGAATATGAAAGAAAAAAAAAACTAAGAATTGGATTATTATATTGATCAAAATCGGATACAGACACGCATGAAAGGCCCCAGAGACCTTTTGTACTGTCAAGCCTAAACTTAGGCCCCGAAAGAGGGTTTTTTCTCCTCTGCTCTGGAAAAAAATTAAACAAACACAAAAGTTTACAAACGTGTGACCACCGCAGGCGTGGACAAAGTCTATATGGTATGTTAGGCCAAGGAGGGATCAAGAGGCGATTCCCGCCAAAAAAGCACGGATACACACTTGTGTCGTATGCACCTAGCTAGAGCACGGGCACACAAATCACTCTCTCGGAGTCTATAAACAATCAAAATGCGGTGGAAGGTCGTGTTCCATGCCATGCCATCAAAAGAAACGCACACATTTCTCGGTGTAGCAATCATGGTGGCCAATATGAGAAGCTCTGCCTACATCCCCTCCCATGACCCGGAGCTCAAATTTCAAAGTTCAAACCCCTGTCTTGCCAGCCCATTTCATTTTTCTTTACCTCCTTTTCCGCCGAGCCTAATACTGGGGTCCCGCCATCTCCCACCCGTTCATTCAACAATCAATGCTGAGATTGAAATTCAGCACCCCACTTCTTTCACACTTGATGACTCCACTACACGCAACTACTAAACACAAGCTTCTTTGTTTTTTCCTTCTTTCCTTCACTTTCTCACATAAAAATATTTAATGTGACAAATTCCCTTGCCTTGGGAATCTGCAATGCCATTGATAATGAATGGCAAAATCCCACTGAAAAAATAAAAAATATCTTCAAACCAAACTCTCATGCATACGTATATACTAGATAATTTTCTCTAATAATCTAATCACTCGAGTCAATTTAATTTCTCTCCAAATCCTCGAAGAAAATATTTGAGGATACTAGATAAGTTGGGCCACTTTGTTTTATTTCCCCCCACTTTTAATCTCTTGTTTTTATTGCTCTCTCCCTCACTCGGAATTTCCTTTGTCATCATCTACCCATAAGCAGTTATTTAATTTTCTCCTTTTATAAGATGATGTCGAAGAAGAGGATGATGAGTCGCTGCCACTGGACCTCATTCTGGCCCGAATTGTTACTCGAAGTTGAGGCAGTAAGACCTTTGTGGATTTCCGCCGGCTATTGTCAAGCACGAGATCTTGCATTAGCCGGTAGCAGCTGATGATTTTGTCCTGCAATTTGACATGTTTTGGAGTTGGGATGCTATTTTGTACTTGTTAAAAAACTAAGGCTTGTCAAACCGCAATCATAATCATCAATTGCTTAGACTCATCATATTGATTCTTACTTTGCTTAGCCCATCACACCATGATTCAGCATGCTCAGGATTAACGAGAGGCAAGTTTGGAATGTCATTGGCTGCACAAAGTATCGCTGCTGCAGCAATGCTTGATGGCCAATACTCGAGAAAGCTCGCCTCTGCTCACAAAAAAGAAAAAAAGAAAAAAAAAAGAGGCGATTATTCAGTGCATGCAGGGGAACATATAAAATTTATTTGAGGTATGCATGCATGTATTTGTATTGATTACCTTTGATATTTGATAAAATGATTTCCGTAGCCCTTGAAATCAGAAAGCCAATATATGCTCCTGTGGGATCGAGCTTGCATGCAAAGAAACCTGTAAAACTAAATGGTGTTATGGATCTTAGCCTCCAGTCTAAAACGCTGAGAACCAGGAGTTCCATCCTACGAATTGTTCTTGGCTCGAAGATATATTTGGCACCCTCGACCTACAAACCAATATAATTCACGTCGCTTAATCTAGGACTTAATTACACAGTCTCGTGAGTACTCATAATTAAAGATTACTCGTATCACAGCAAATACCTGGAGATCCAATAGAGAAGGAACCAGAGGTTCCTCCATTTTAGCAGCTAGTGATAAGCAAGCAGCAGATAAGAGTTGCCATGGCCACCCGTCTGTTTGCTGCAATGATATAGTAAAAGCAACCGTAAAAAAATTACCATCATCGTCCTTAAAGCATTAATAATCATCGTTCAAGAAATATTAATTATAAAAAAAAAGATGATAATGATGATGATAAATGTTTAATTATTATCCAACCGTTAATTTTATTTATAGCGTTATACTTTATGATTGCGTTTTAAAAGCATTACACGTGTTTCAAGTAGGGACAGTGTGTGATAAAGTCTAAAACAGAATAATGCGTAGAGTCCAAAACTTTATAAGAGCATTATAAAGTATAGAGACGAAGTTATGCACTGTATAGATAGTTTAATTACTATGGAAAAATAATCCTTGTGACAATATGATAAATCACTATAATTGTTCGGTCGGTTCATGTTTCCAAAATGGGCTTAACACATGAAAAAAAAAAATGAACAAACAACACAACTTCCTCACTCGCAATCGTAAATGTAAATATTACGCCACGGCATCTGTAATTTCTTACGTGAGGTACTTTGCGTCCCCTTTATTGTTTGACAAGTCAAATATATTATTTACCTTCAATCCTTTATAGTCAAAATCGTTTACTTTTAAGTCCCTCAATTTATCACATATATAAATCTTTTATTTTTATATTACACCGCTATTGCAAGTAACAAAGTTTAACGAGTAATTACCGGGAATCGGCGAGAATAGAGGAAGCGATCCAAATAGTTGACGGAGAGATACGCCGTTAATGGCTGGAATCCATGGTATGCTTGCACCTACGATTAAAAAATAAATAGTTAATATAACGTGCGCCGCCACTCCATCATTTAAATCAGTTCATCCAACGGCTGATAAATGACTAGTTACTCGAACTGATGAGCTCGACGGCACAGATCTCTTTAAAGCAGTTGGCAAATAGGATACGGTGTCATTATGGTAATAAAATATCAGAAAAATCTAGAGTTTCTGTTTTTTCACCTTGAGAATCCATGCAACAGATTCTTCTCGTGCGGAAGCATCGAGAGATTGAGATTGAAACCGAGACAAGTAATCGAAACCAGGCACGAAGTTCCTTTCATCTTCTATGAAACTAGCAATGGATGATTCTTCTACAAAGTCGTGAGATTCGAGGTCCGTCGAGCATCCCGGAGACTCGCCGGAGAATATATCGGAGGATTCCTCGCCGCAGAGAAGGTCTGATAAGCAATCCGAATAAGACATCGCAACCTTTGATGATAGTTTCTCATTATCTTCCCATCTCGCCGGAATTATGGCTGGAGATTCCACCCGTGAGCGATCGGGATGTTCTTGGTTGGCGAATGGCTAAGCTAGCAAGGCTTTCAAAGTTGTACTGAGTAGGGACTAGAGAGATAGAGAAGTAATGTTAATTCATTGCTATTATAGCCATAAATATCAAGGATGCGAGTTTTTTATATATATAAATATATATTTTTGGGAATGGAAGTCAATTAATGAAAGAAAGGGGGGAAGAAAAGAGAGTGTGGGAAGGGTGGGGTTATTGTTTCACCGGGAAGATTGATTTTCCACTTCGAGACGGAAGCGTGGTGATGGAGAGCAACCCTCATTCGGTGACATATGGTTTTATCGTTGCTTACTTCTGCATAGCTTCTACTCGTTCCCGAAATCTAAATATATTATTTATATTCAAATTGATATATTTCTAAAAAAATATAATTTTGTTACAGTATTTTTTTTAACAGTATAAAGAATATTAACAAAATATAAAACACCGTGGGGGAAATACTATTTACTCTTGGTGAAAATATTGCTCATTAAAATAATATAATAATAGTTTTATTATTCCCAAAAACAATTATTGAACTAATTATTAGAAGCAATAATTTTTTTATAAAATTTATTAGTTATTATTAAATTGATTGGAATAAATAAATTTTTTTATATTTAAAAAATATGATGAAATAATTCAAATACTGTTGAAAATAAAAAATTATCAGCCAATATAAAATGATTTTTTTTATATTTAATCAGCGTGTGAAAAGTGTCTATTCTTTCTAGACGGTGCCTTTCAATAATCAAATACTATCTTTTGTTGTGTTACGAGTAGCATCTTTTGCTGGATTATTTACAACGCAATAATAAAAGGATAATTTTTCAAGAATTTTAGACTGACTTCAAATGAACTTTAATTTTTAGCTTCATCCTCTTTCTTTTTATTAGTTATGAAAAAATTTAGAGTCGCATTTTTATTTACTGAGATTTCAAGTTTAATTTTTTTAAAAATAAATTTTATTCATCAATCTTAGTTTGTAACATACAATATTTTTCAATATAATCTTTATTTTTTATTTTATTTTATTAAATTAATTTTTTTAACTGCATTGTTTAATAAAAAAAAAATTATCTTAATTTTTAGCATCGACTCATTATTTTAAGTGTTTTTTTTATTTTATTAAATTAATTTTTTTAATTTTATCATTCAATCAAGAATAAAATTTATTTTTTATCCTTAATTTTTTAATTATTATTTTTTTATTATAGATCCTTTTGTAAAATTAAGTTTTTTTAATTTTAATGTAGTGATCTAGATTACTAGTTTGAAAAAATAATATAAGTTAATATTATTGTTTTTATATATTTTTTTTAAGCTTTTATCAATTGATTTTTTTATTAATGTACTGTGATTTTTTTATTTTTTTTTGTCAAATTATTTTTATTTTATGATTTATAATGTGGGTTCCATAAATCAATTTAGGTTGGCTAAACTTTTATTAATTGGGTTGCAAGTTATTCATACTACTCAAGTTGGTTTATATATTTTTTTAATTAATTTTATTATTTAATATTAAATATGCTAAAAATTATACTTTGTCTCATTTTAGAAAAAAAATTCTTAGGTTATCAAGATTATTTTTTAAAATTAATTTATCTATAATCATTGTATTTTTTTCCCATCTAATTAAAATAACTCAAACTGCAAAAAACAGAATTAAACCAACCTACTTGATTAGTCCGGACTCTGACCTAAATTGCTGAAAAACAAATCTCTTTAAAACACTTTTATTACGACTAAACATCATTTTTTATTAAAAAAAAATCTGATCCTGTAACGGTGCACCGTCCGCAACTGGTCACTTACTAATGAGTCAAGCCACCATAATTGCCTTTTATTGGTTTTGCTAGCAATTCGCAAGCAAGTCACGGTGTCCGAACGGCGTCTCCAGTTTTTGATAGTTTCACACCCAGTTACCGTTTGGATCTTCTTGATCAAATCTAGTAGTGCCATGTGGCAAATAATCTTGCACTTTTGCTTAAAATTATCTCGCAGGTTACAATTGTTTTTTAGGTTAACTGCTCAATATTTCTTTACATAACAATACAATTTTTAATTTATCTTTATATTTTTTATTAATTTATTTTTATCCTTACATTTAAGTCCTCAATAAAACCTTTTGGCAAGGTTTTCAAGGTAAACTAGAAAAATCACATATATGCGTGAAATCATTCCAGTTACCCGTCTTATTCAAATATAAAATCACATGATCTTTTAAAATATAAAAAATAATATGTGCAAATCACATATATTCAAATGTAAAATCGAATCAATTACGAATATAAAACAAATTAAAAAATATTTTATTATTTAATGACAAATTAAATCACTAACTCTTATTTTCTTCTATAATAATACACGACACTTGACATGAAAGAGATTTTCTTCGGAAGAAAATCGTTTGAGCATTTATATCCTCGGGCTAGGAAAAAAAAAAAGTTATGGCATTCGCTACAATGAATTTGTTTTTTTTTTAAATCAATTTATTTTTTTAAAAGAATAATACTACTGAGGGGTCCTATGACATCTGACTTGAAATTGAAAATTTGTTTGAATTTAATGCGTCTGGACGCAATTCAAGGTAAAGGAGGTTAATTCAAGGATCAATGTTGATCTAGCAAGATATATTTCTTTTTTTTGTTTAACACCAAATCAACATTATTTTGTGTGTGTTTATATATATAATTCATTTTAGATCTGTAGACTTATATTCTTGCTAAGTTTAGTTTGGATAAATATAAAACTAATAATTATTTTAGATTTATTGTTGAATTACAAGATTCTATTTATTTTTTATCATCACTCTTAACATAAAATATTAAAATCAAATATATTATCTGTCATAAATATTAAAAATGATTTACAATTTATCCCTTATTAATAATATGTGATTAAAAACTATTTATCTTTTTTAAAAGTTATTAGGGTAAAATTATATTTTAATTTTATATATATATATAATAAGATTTATAGAATATAAATACCTTAAGAATACTTTAAACTTTAAGTTCACAAGTTTTATTATCTATTGAATATATATTTTCAAAGTATTTTTATTAAAAATATCATGAATTTTTTTTTAAATATTTATTTACATATTCGAGAGTTCTAAAATCTATCAAAGAGGAACTTTTATAAAAATATTAATTTTCAATTACTTTAATTTTTCAACACTGGTCACTTTTATCATAAAAAATAGATCAAATTTGTAAAAGAAAAAATCAATTAATTATCCAACAAATAATTCTCACCCCTGAAATACTATTTTTTTTGGGACATAATCAATTGCTTACAAAAAAAAAAAAGTGGTATTTATTTTATTCTTCCATGGAGCCATGGTTTCTTTTTGTCAGCTTCAAAGTTCTGAGCAATCAAGGATCACTATTATCATGTAAACGTATAGTCTGTTGAGGCATAACTTCACTCCCCGTATTAGATAACCTTAGATTGAGATAGGAAATAAATAGTTTTCGAAAAATAAAAAATTAGTGATTGAATCGAACTATTTTCCTAAAAGTACAAGCGCAACCTTCACGATCAGGATCTTCAAGCTTTGTTTTGGATTGCGTTTTCAAGACCGTGGTTTGAATTTAAAATCGTGATTTTGAAAAAGCTTCAAATTTCAACTTTATAAAAACCCGGGTTACAAAATATCATGCCTCTTTCAATTAAAACACCGACACCTAGCCATCATCATATATGCAATGGTCGTTCCTGGCGTTGAAAAGCTAGGGTAATAGTATCCATTAAGTATCTCATTCCCATAAATGAGTGGAGAGTTTCCACTCTCCGATCCACTATCTTGCAAATCGCAGGAATTAAATAGGACTAGTTGAATGTATTCATCAATGGTGGCTTATCTGCTCTCCACTATTTTCTAGTCTCCAATTTCCCACTCGATTGGAACAGAAGAAAGGGGAAGCTCAGGACACTGCAGGTACCTTTTCCCGCTAAATCTTGTGGTTTTTATGTGCCATCGGTGGCCATCCTTGTCATTATATGTTGCTATGTTGCTAGATATATATCCCCAAGATTACAGCTAACACAACAGCCAATGTAAGATTTGGCTGAAGGAAAACTTATTCGCCAAAAGGATGTTGATCACATAATCTATGGCCATGCATGTGTAGATGTCAAGTTTGTGGGCTACCTCGCCTGGCTTTTACCTAGCCGAACCTCCTCCTGAAATTTTTGCTGGATTTTTCCAATGATGGAAAAGCTTATGGGCATGGCAACTGGCTCACATTAGGCCTTTCTATGCTATCATTATTGCTCGATCCAATCAAGAAAACTTGATGGCACAGTAGCAACAGCATGATTTTGACACTCTTCTGCCAATCAGAAATTTGAGGTGCAGGAAAACATCTAATGAAAAGTTTCAGGGCCTCCCGTGACGTTATAAGTCATGTCAGTACCAATCCCATGGTTTTTTGTGGCATAAAATGATGCAATTTTATTGTCTCCATGCTGGGGCTCATTTATGCACCGTGACCTCTTCTCATCACCATTATATTCCTTGTTCCTTTTCCTCCCAGGTCTGTTAGGCAGTCAATTTAACTTCAATTGATTTATCATTGTATTACCTTCAGGTTTATATAGAATATTACCATCTTGTATTGCTCTCCATCCATGTAGAAGTAAAACTTATAAATTATAATTCTGAGTTATGTTATTCAATTCATCATATTTTTTATTTATTCTCTAAAAATCACTAATTTAAATTTTAAAATTTTTAAAATTATTAAAAAATTTATATGTTTAATAACTTTAAAATTTATAAAACTAATTAAAATACACGCAATCCGGCCAAGTACACACATTAATAATAATAAAAACTTTTAAATTATTATCATAACAGATTCTATAATCTTTTTTTTCCTCGAGTTTAATCCCCTCTCCATCACCAACGCTGAACCCATGACTGGAAACACAGTCCTGTTAATTACATACCAGTTTTTAATTTCTCAAGGTTAAATAGCAAGCTTTACAACTTCCAAATTCTCTCTTTATATTTCTGCCTTTTTCTTTCTTGGAACATGATACCGAGACGATACAAATGAAGGCTCGATAGAGTAGTGTAGGTTTTATCCAGGGGAGATTGAGAAGAGTTCAAAGTGTCATCATCGACAACTGCACCTCGTGAATTGCCATTCATAACTTGTTTTTTTACCCTCAATAGTAAAATGTCTTGTATATATTATATAAGATTCGGGGAAAATATTGTACTACTAAAAACAGATTAGTGAGAAATTGATGATTTTGTCTTTCACTAAATTAATCTAGAAGACTAAGAGCTCAAGGGAAAATGGTTTTTTCATGTAATTCATTTGTTATTTTTTTAATATGGGGGTACAGAACGATATTTTTATATTTTTAAAACAACATAATACCTTCATCGCCTTAAAGTGGAGTTTTTTTTTAAGATTTTATGTTTTTAACATAATAAAATTATTAACTGACCTCTTAAATAAAATCTAATATAGGCTTGCCCCTAAATAAATTTTAATACAGGCTTGCTTGAGAGCATTTTTTTTATTTTTCATGTTGGCCTTTTATGTTATGACCAGATTAGTTGAGAGGTAAATTGATATCTTTCATTAATTAAAAATGATTAATTATTTTAAATTATAAAGTGGGTGTCATAAACGTGGTTGTGAGTGGAAGGATTTTGGCATGCTTCAACGATGCATACAACTTTTTTTATCTTCTACCATATTATTAGAGTTCTTGCGATATTATTTTTTTTATCAGCAATGCATGTAGAGTGTTTTAGAATGGATATTAGTTGGAGCCCTTTTTTTCCCCTTTCTCTACCCTTAAAATTTGTGTCTGACAATTAAATTTCCAAGGTAATCCCCTTTGTTGAGATGTTTTAATAGAGATTCTTATTTTTTTAGTTTTTATTTTTATTCTCTGTTTTTTTATAAGTTTTTGTTTTATTTTTTAATTTTATTCTTTAATTTATTTTTTTCAAATTAGATTCAAGTTTTTTTTCCTCTTCATTCTTCTCCTTTTCTTTTATAAAATTTAATTGTTTTTAATTCCATTCTTTAATCAAAATATTTAGTTTGTTATTTTTTTAAAAAAAAATTGGTCCTCATTTTTTGGTTTCCTCTTTTAATTTTTTTGTAATTTTTTTAATTTATCTCCTCAATTCAAAATTATCCACCATCTATCTTTTTTTTCTTCAAATTTGGTCATTATTTGTCATTTTTGTTATTTGTCATTTTTGTCCTTTATCCTACTGTAAATATTTGTTTTGCTTTTCAATTTCATCATTTAATCTAACTTTTTTAATTTTTTCTTTTTCAAATTAGGTTTTAATTAGTTCCTTTTTTTTCTTTCTTTTTTTTCTTATTTCTTTTATAAACTTTCAAAATTATCCACTCTTTATCCTTTTTTTCCCTTCAAATTCGATTTTTATTTTTCTAATTACTATTTTATGTTTTTATTTTTTTATAATTAAATGTTTTTCTCAATTTTATCTATGATTTTATCCTTCAATATGATTTTACCTTTCAATATTATTATTTTTTATTTTTTTTAGAAACATGGCTGCATCGGCTTCACATTAATTTTTTCTCAAGTGTTTGTTTTGTTTGACCCACGGAGAAACACTATTTACATCGCTAGTATAATTGACTCGGTGTGATAAAATTCATTTTCAAGATGTCCAGTAGCATCAATATGTTGATGAAACTTGCCGGCCATCCCCGGCAGAGATACCTCCATCATTGAATTCCAATGGAGTGTTATTTGGCTCCATTGTCCTTGGATTAACGAGCTTCAAGGCATCTGTAATTTTTATTGCACCCATCAATTTCGAAGTATGGCGATCAATGGCTTTTCCTTTCTTTTCTATGAACGGGTCGGGGAAACCACGATGACTATGGATCTAATTTACTACTGTTATCTCTTGAATCGGGACCCAGAGGTAGGCCCCCACAAGAAAGAGGAAAGAAAACTGTCATTCATCCCCCACAGGTAAAGATTTGAACGAGAGCCAACCAAGTTTAACACCGAAATGCAAGACAATTTTAATTTTTTTACATTCATATTTGTGCTTTATTTACTAAAAGTACGTGTTAAAGATTTGGACTAGAAGCTTGAAAACTCCAAAATGGAGCTTATTAGAAAAGCTATCTTTTGCGACTAAAATGGGTATGGTTAATTTTTTTTGCTCCAAAAGCCGAAAAAGCCAACATGTATTCTACTTAAACTATTCTTATTATTAAACAAAGGCACGTTTTTAATGCCATGGTCCGTAGATTTTATCAACTACAGCTCCAAATAAGGCTATATTTTTTTTATAAAAAAAAAGCGACAAGTGATCAACCATATCTTTATATATGAAATTAAATATTTTGTAAAAAAAGTTAATTTATTTATTTTTACAAGAGGAAGACTCGAATTAAATTTATTTAACACAAAAAATGAAACTATATTTATGAATCGTTCTAAAAAAAAGTTAATGATTGCAATATTTTTGGTAAAAAACCAAGACATATTTCATAACTTTCCATCGAACATGACAATAATCAAAGTCGTATTTTTTTTTCATCCCTAAAGCTGTAGCACGGTAGTATTGTTACATAAATAAGAAGGATGGGATCTTAGATTCGAGTCTTCCTTCTTTTTTTAAATTTATGTTTAATTAATAAGAAATTAAAGCACACTTAATTATATTAAAAAAAACATAGCTGTTGAAAAATTAAAAATAGCAATGCTTACTTAGTGGATTAATGGTAAATACAGCATCGTTAACAAGCACGGAGGGGCAACGATTGTAGCGTTAAAAGCGTAGTTTCTACTGCAGAGTTAAATATCTTGTGAAAGGTGAAATGATGAAAGTTCACCGGAACTTCTTAACTTCTGGTGGAGCTTTGGAGAATGATAGATATAATTATTGAACTCTTGAAAAGTTTTTGTATAGTTTGTGAAATGATATAAAGTAACCCCTGCTGTTTTACCTCTTGATCTAGCTCTCTCCCATCTTGGATGTGATTTAACACTTCGAACTCGCAAAAAAGTTGCGCATAATCTTTCTGGAAATGATTAATTAATTATCTACATTTTCCGAAGATCATTGAAATAATTAAACCACCACCTCGTAATTGATGATCACAGACTTGTCTTATTGGATATCAATCTATGGGCTGCTCAACTTAAATTAAGGGTTAATGAGTCCATCCATAGATACCTTCTTGTTAATCGGTCCTAAGCCTTCTAAAATATATCTTTTTTCTAGTTCATGTCCCCCTCAAAAAACAGTGCCCGAAGCAAGCAGATCTTTTGTGCTGCTATTTTGTGAAAATATTTTGTTTGTGTTTTTTATATATATATATTTGCTACGAAGACAAGCAGTCTATCTTTTCTTATTTTTTCTTTCCATGATGTTAATTAAACCTCCTAAATTGTCGTCATAGGAAACCAAAAAAAACAAAAACAAAAACAAGAAGTTGATGATAGTCACGTAATTGACTTTCTTTTCTTATTTTTCTCGAATAAATAAGCACACACGTTTTTCCTTGTCAACAAAACATGCTTGTCAATATTTATGATGCCATGAGTCTGTAAACGATCTAAGAAGCTGATGATAGTTGACTTTGACTTGTATAGACACATGTGAGTGTAGGATCAATGGATATATCCAGGGCTGCATCTTGCTCGGCATCACCAATGATTTATTTTAAATGCCCAGAGTAGTGATTACGTGTTTAATAACTTAATTTCATTAAATTCTAATGAATGTAATGAACAGTGTTATTCACATGCACATGCCTGTACGCGCATGAAGCGAAAGAACGAAGTTCATGGCTAGGTAAATGTCTCCCAATAAACCAATACATGGGTGTGCTCGCTGCTTCAAGCTGTGGGAGTTCTATTGATCGCTGTCAATGGACAAGGTCACAGGAACCAAAATTTGAAATTTGCTAAGATCGAGAGCATCATCATGGATTTCTTGAATAAAAGGTGGAAACATCATTTTCAGCGCTGTTTTCTCCTCTTTTTGCTGCTTTTTTTTACCAGTTTTAAGTCTTGTATGATTTGCCTCTCAAAGACGGGCTATCAAAAGCAGCTTAACATTTTTTTTCCTTTTCCGATGCTTTATCTTTCTGCCTTTAGATAACAAAGGTGAAGGAAGGGGGTTTTGAAGCGCTCCCTTCATTATGAAAAAAAAAAAAAATCAAGTAAGTCTTGTTTTACGGGACCTTAGGGTTCTGGTATCTGTTCCCATCCAGCCCCTGTGTTCACAAAATAAGCATTTAAAGGAGGACCCACGGGCAACTTTTGGACTTTGGGCGGTGAGGGAGATTGGGATACATTTAACAAGACATTTTCAAGTCTAGTCCCACTTAATCGTGGTTTTGAACATTAGGTTTGCGGGGTTGTGTTGAATTGTTTAATAAATCCTCTTGCAAAATAATCATGCTTTAGCGCAAAAGCTACTAGTACATAATTATTATTGACCCGTGATATAAAGCGGATCGACGTATTATTTTCAAAAAGAAAATCAAAGTATTATTAATGTATTTTTAAAAATGAAAAAAAAAACTGTGAGGAGATCAATCTAATATAACCATATTAACTTAATAAAAAATAATAGGAACAATAAAAAAAACATAGTCTAGTTAAAAAAAATTTAAAATGATATTTTTTTGAAAACAATATTGAGACAGTATATTTAATCTACCTAGATCAAGTTGAGTTTACATAAAAATTGTGAGACATAATTACTTTATAAAAATAATAATAAAAAGAAAATCGCATTAAAGTTTAAATGTATTCAATGATAAGTAATTAAATTAAAAAAACAAGAAATAAAAATTCACCCATGTAATTAACAATCTAGATTACGAGACTAAAATAAACTAATAAAAAATATATCAAAATAAATTATAAAACTTAATTCTTAATCAATCCAACATTGAATGATAAAATTAAAAAAATAAAATAAAAACACGAGTTAATTATATTTAACTTGTCAAGCCCTTAACTTGGTTATAAGATTACAATAACCTTATAGAAAACAAATCTAAATAAATTATAAAATTTAATTTTCAATCAATTCAAATGGCGAATGATTAAATTGAAAAAAATCAATTACAAAAAAGAATAAAAAACCTGAGTTAACTAAGTTAATTCATAAAACTCGAGACTGGGATTATAAAACTAGCTATGCTAACCTCATATAAAATAAATTGTAAAATTTAGTTTTTAATAAATCTAATATTAAAAAAGTAAAAAGAAAAAGAAAAAAATAATGTTCCAATTAACAATAAGGGGAGTAACAATGATTTCCCCTTCTTTTGGTTAGTTCTTGTTAATCAATGATACCACGTTAAGTCATTTTTTTTTTTGACATTTTCAAACAAGTTTTTTTACATTAAAATAAAATCTATTAATTTATTTTAGTTAAAGGCAAATCATCTATATATCAAAACGAAATCATCCAAGAAATTTGCTTGAAGTGTGAACTTGGATGATTCTTTGACTATTAAATTAACTCCATTGAATTTAATTCCAAGTCACAAATTATATTGGTTACTAGTCAATATTAACTATTCAATTTAAAATGATTTTAAACATTAAGAGAAAAAAAACCGTTAAGAATACATACAAATCACTATACTGGTGGAATCCCCCGTTGAGTTCCACATCAAAAATACGATGGAATGATTCGCAATTAATCTTCTCGAAATATTTTCTTTTTTTATTTATTTTTCATAATTTAAATATCCCGACTGCATTAGCTAGGTATTAAGTTGGGTAGCTTGTTGATTATTCGATTTTATTTAATTAGCGTGGTCGCTCATGCCAATCATCAAGCTCTACTAATATGGATTTATCTCATAAAAGAGGCTAGAACTCACTGATTCCACCTGAACCCTTATTTCATAGCATCCCTGTTGTCGATTCTGCTGGTTGTTGAAAACGACGTCAGATTTACTAATTAATATTTTTCCTGTGGTCGATTTTATTTTTTTCCTCGAGTAATATTAAATTAAGACGGTGACAGCACAAAAAATAATTAAGGACTCGTGTTGTTGGTTATGTCCTTCTAGACGACAACACTGCTAATAACTCTACGAGGAAGTTTTTGTTGAGGAAGTTTTTGTTAGGGTTATGTGATCGTATTATTTTAGAACGACAACGTATCTGTATTTCCAACTAGACTAATTATGTTGACAGTAAATCGAAAGAGACATAATACAACAATTAATAATATAGACAAAAAGATTGTCGTAACCCTCAAGAATGATGCCGTCCTCTTCAGTCTTTTCTTCTTTATTCAGAGGACCCTTAACATCGTCAACTTCGTTGACAATAGACGAGCTGATGGGCCTACCTCATACCTAAAATTCTCAGAGAGAAAATTCAACCAATTAAACAATTTCAATCTAGGGTTGTGATATATCCACGTCGAGAACGGACAATTCATCCGGCTTAGAACTGTTTGTTTTTTAACGGTGAAAAGGTTTTTTTTTTTTTTTTTGTAAAATTTTTTTTTTATTTTTTTAGATTGTTTTCTGTAATGAAATTAAAAATAATTTTGTTAATATATTTTTTAAAAAAATACTTAAAAAAAAAGAACCATGGTAACATCATCCTTAATCTCATATTCAATTTATGACTAAACTCATTGTACTTTCATCTATTCATTAAAATAGCCCTTCTTTGAATAGATAAATATATGTATTTTTAAATTCAATCAATTAAATATAATTTCTCTCAAAATTAAAATATTATATCATTTAATTAAATAATATATTTTCCCACTAGCTACTTGAGTAATTATCATCAACTTTCATTTTATTATTATCAATATCTTGACGCACTCTAACCCTCATAATTGAATAGTCTTTTTTCAATTTTGGTAAATTGTATTTCATTATTGACCCAGGCTTAAATTACATGTTCTTAATGATCAAAGTGGTAACAAAAAACCTTTTTGATGAATCAGTGAGCATGGAAGGGGAAAATATAGATTTTGATGGCATCATGTGAAAAATAAAGGTTTTATTTTTAGGTTTATCAACCGCGCCTAGATGATCTGAATCTCTGCAAATAAAAGCACTTCAACCATGTTACTCAAGTTTGAAGATGAAAAACTTTTAATTTAGTCCTAATTTTTATGTCTATTTAATTTAGTCCTTTGTTATTATAATTGAGAAATACTGTTTTGAACATCTTGTTTAATTTCTACCTTGATAAAATATGATGAAACTGTAAAAATAACAATCTTTTTCTGAATTGTTTTTGAAAAATAAAAATTGAAAATAGAGTAGAAAACTGGAGTTGGAAAATGGAAAAGGAAATTTGCCGAACACGCCTTAATTGTGTTAACTTTTAGCAGCGTGGCTACTCTCTTTGTCCCAGAGATCTTGTTCTCTTTGACTTTTCATACAAACTAAGAAAGTGTAATTAATATCATGTCATTTGTTTTACTTGTTTTTTAATTACTTTGGTAGTATAATCAAATTTAATTCTATTATTGATTTGAATTTATTTGATAAGTAATTTGAACTTATATATTTTAAAAAATAAAATTTATTTTATTTTATCTTTTATATTACCCTCGTTAATTTCATTTTATTTCTTTATAGGTCTTTAGAAAAAGGACTTTATGGTTATTTTGGAAAAAAATAATTTTAATATTAATTTTTTTCTTTTAAAATTATAAATTAAAGAGGTTGATTTCTGATTTATTTTTTAGAATTTTTAGAGATTGAGTTTCATTTAAAATTCAGTTATTAACATTTAAAAACAATTCTAATCATTAAATTTTACTAAAACATCTGAATTAAATTTAATTTAAAATATTACAGCATCCTATTAAAGTTATTTTTCACTCACCCGACAATCACTAATAAGTATGTAAGAATCTCATCGATTATTTTTAAAATATATTTTTCTTTTATCGAGATTAAAAAATCTACTCCTCACTAACTAAACTAACAATGAAAACAAAATGTAATGACCAATGGTAGAATTGCCTGTAATTAGCTATTATATTTAAAATACAGTTGAACTGAATAACAAACTGCATTTTTTCCTGTTAAATATATCTTTCAAGATTTTTTTGGTAAAACGTGGACTGACACGTCAGATGAAAATGACACGTAACCTAACACATCAGCTGAAAAGTAACCTGACTTAAAAAATCAACTTCATGGAATAAAAATACATAAATAAATAAAAAGACAGAAAATTTATTTAAATATTTTTAAATTGTAAGTAAAGTAAATAATGCGATAATGAAAAACAACTCAATAAACAAACCGTAAATCAATGATCTCTCTCTTCCGCCTTTCATCTTTTTCACCATCTCTCTCTCTCTCTCTCTCTCTCGTGCCGTGCTTCTCTCATTCAACCATAACCACCACCGTCTTCCTCCTCTTCACTGCAGTGCCTCTCTACCAACTAGTTAAAGCTATTCCAGCAAATCACGCACCTTCATCTCAGTCTCTCTCTAAGCACAATCCCACCGGCCAAACTTAAAATTGTTTCCCACTCTTCACACCTTAACTCAAAATCAAAACCAAATTCTTTCAGATTCTCATCTCCCCCCCCCCTCCTATTTTTGCTAAATTCACAGCCATTCCAAACTTGGAGCACCGCTAGCTTCACTCACGAATTACTTTCCACCCAACCCCTGCTGTGCACGTCAATTCATGTCATAAAAGAGTTTTTTCTTTTCTTAAAACAAAAAAGAAAAAATTGCAGCTATTCGTCAATTTAGTCTCTCAATGATTTTACCTTGAAATTCCTTTTAATCTAAATTATCTGTCTTGTGAGTTAAGGTTTGGTTGCGAGTTGAATCGGCTGGATTACATTTAAGTAGGAGGAGAATTGATCTGGGTTTGTGTATTGTGGCTGAATTTGGTTTGACGGTAATGAAGTTCGCCTGGTGTTAGCCAAAACCCATAACAAGTATTATCAGCTGGGCTGTTATTTGTTAACATGAGTAAAACTAATTTGCAGTGGGTAGGTAACTAGTGATCACATTTGTGATAAACCAAACAAAGTTCTTTAATAACCCAAGGATAAAAAAAACCCAGAGAGTCCACATTAAGAAAATCTGAGAGGAAAGGGCCGAAATATGAGAACAATCCGATGAAGTGTTAATGACAAGCTAGCAGAGTTGTTAATGTCAATTACCTACCAACAACGCATGGGCTCACCTAACAATCTTCTATACAATATTGGAGATGTTTGTCGACTGTTTCCTGCCAGTCAGCTGAAAAGATTCCTGGCCCTTGTGGAAAGCTCTACTTGCCGAACGCCAACATCCAAGGAAGAAGTGTCCGGAAAGCTCCATCCAGTTTTTAATTAATGTTATGGAAACACCAGAAGTGGGCAATGGCCTCATTGGTGGGCTATGCACAGCCTGGGATCACTGCCACGTCTATTACTATTATTTTTGTCCCATATTTATTTCTTAATTATACTTTCCACTTCCTTTTAACGTTTCATTACAGTATCTTCCCTTCACCATTCATTAAGAAAACAGAAAAAATATCTCTGTCTTCCATTTTTAAATGAAAGTGGAAGGAAGTAATAAGACTGCCGGCTTGCTGTCCGAGCTTTAGAGCAAGGCTGGGGACATGTTCTCAGAAAAATAAGAACGGTGCCCGAATGAAGCCTGCATCCGAGGCCCGGAGTATTTACGACGAGGTTTATGATGCAGAATTTGTAGTATGGCCCAAGATTCCAATTCTAAGCTTGCCAGCAGCTTCGTGGTTTCATCGATGTTTTTAATTAAATTAATGAGTAAAGCTACATAAACAAAAATAATTTGTGATCTTAGCCAGAAAAAAAAACATTTAACTGTAATTTCGATCACACACATACTTTCTCTTCCTTTAGTATTCAATGAAGGGTTAATGATGAACCTAGTTCCTGATCAATCTCATTAGATGCTGGATTTGTTTAAGGAAACGGAACAAAAACCAGTCCAACGTCAAATCTTAGAAATTAATAAAACTTTTCCCAGAAAAAAAAAGGAAGAAAATAAATTGGGTTTCGGCCACTGAAATTGGGCTGTGAAAAGTTGCTATATAGAAGCTTGTTTCTCGTAAAATTCCAAGCCCAGATCAGTCCATTGAAAATGGAAAACAAATACCACGATGGCGTCGCCCGGGTTCGAACCGGAGACCTTCAGTGTGTTAGACTGACGTGATAACCAACTACACCACGACACCGAGGTGAACGGTGTAGTTAAATTTTTGTAATGTTTGTTACACAATATAAATTATCATCCCTAGACTAGTAGATTATGCACATGATCGGATAGGATTGCGAAGCAATTATCACAGAAGAAGAGGGAGGTGAAGAGAATACTAATCGTCCTCCAATCCTCGTTTTCTCGCTCCTAACATTCTGACATTTTTTCAACTGAAAGTGGCAATAACTCTTAAAATATTTTGAATAAGGTAATGTTTTTGGAATTATGAACAAAATCCCAGACTTATTTTTATTGTTGATTTTTTTTTCCCGTCCTGTGATAACCCAATATCTAATTAGTATTTTTCTTTTCCTTCTATTTCGAAGTGTGAGTTTTTGTTCATATGCAACGGAAATTAAATCTGGATTTTTCATTTGTGTGAGTTTCCTTTTTATGTGATAAATAGGCAACTCTTCATTGTCTCATGTTCTTGTTTTTTTTTTTTCTTCTTTAAACTTTGTAGCAATTCTCTAGGAGAGTTCCCCAAGTTTAAGATATCTGTTCCTTTGAGAATTCTGTTAATCTGAGATTAATGTGTCAGTTGATTCTCAAACATGCCATTTGCCTACCCTTCGCCGCATTCCTAACATGGCTGCCGTTCTTTAGCTGGCTGTTTATTGGGAAGAAAGGGAGAAAATTCAATGGAGGTTGGTTATAGTAGTAGTTAAAAAACACTTGATCTGTCCGAGGTATCATAGTCGATCGTGTTGGATGCGAAAATCTTCGGAAACAGGGCTGAATTGAAGCAGAAATTTTAGTGGCATATTGCTTGCTTGTCTGTAGGAGCAGAAATATTTTCCTTACACGATCCATTCTCTCCATTGACATAACAATAGCCATCTAGTCTGTGTGCTATTATAATTATATACAGCATAGTGATTTTTTAAGTTATTTGTGTGAAAATTGGAGATCAAAATGACTAGGAACTGTTCATCAAATAGGACTTTTAATGGGAAAAAATATTCATCACTACAGAGAACGAGCTAGCTAGTGAAGAGTTCTATTCTATTTGGAAAATTGAACTTTGCTAGGTTCAAAGGATACTTTGACAATCTAAGAAACAGTTGGCAAAAAAAAAAGAACACACTGAATTAGATCTTAGAGAGATCATCCACATACTGTATGCTAGTTTTTAAAAGAAAGCAACTTCGAGGGCATTATCAGCATTAAAAAACACTCAACTCGTTTAGTTGATGACAAACTTGTAATTATTTAAGCTCCGGTGACATGTTCTTAAACAAAATAGCTTGTATTTCCGATCACTGCAATCCATGATGATAACAAATTGGAAAATATCGACTGCGAGACTTGACGAACAAACTGTGGACTGCACGCAACGCCTGAGCATAGATCTATGTAAAAGGTTTGACAAACACTTCGAGATTTTCTCTAATCACTACTATCCATGCAAAATGTTCGGAAGTTATACTCTCCCATAAAAAGTCATATGATCACGTGGAGAATTGTACCATCCAAAACAAATGTGAGCTGTTTTGCACGAAAAAAAACTTTGGCAATGAACTCCAATCCTTGCAACTGCACCTGCAACTGAGAGTCGCGCTTCGCTCTTCCAACCAAGACTTCCAAATAAATCTTTTAGCCTGAAGAGCAATGGATAAACAAGAATGTACTGTACTTGATGTCTATTTAAAATGAAATGTATGTAGTAGGCTACCGTCATTAGACGGATACTACTCAAACTCCTCTTGAACTTCACCGTCTGCAACAGAAAAAGAGCCCGTTAATTTAACAAACTAATTAACTAAACCATATTGTTGCTAGGCCTAGGCTGTACGGAAGGAAACATGAAATCTTACCAGCTAGATGGACAGCCAGGTTCGCTTGAGCATCAGCCTCAGAATTAAATTCCTATGAAACGTGTAGATGAACAAGGTCAGCAAATTAACCAAAAAGGCTAAAGAAGCATCAGCAGCAAAATTTTACACATTGATCTATGGTGGCTTACTGATAACTTGTAAAGATGGTTTCATTACTACCAAATTCACAGCAGTGGCTCATTTTTTTTTTCAAATTCAGGCCTTTAAGCAGAAGCAAGGAAATACTGAAAATCTTAAAACCTCAATTCTCGGTTGGGTTAAGATGTTTGATCAGGTGCCCTAAAATTATTGATTTCTGGTCAATCTATCCAAACAAGTTGTAAACCAAACAACTTGTTGGGATAAAACAAACAAGATATCTTAAAACAGATACCATCCTTACATGCAGATAAAACTAACAAAAGAAAATCAACTTGTTTGGCTCTCAGTGGCACTATACCAAATTGCATTCCTAGCCAAGGCACACCACGAAGCAGTGCAATGTCATTTGCAACACTAGTAGCCTGAACAACTAGCACACTAATTCTAGGTGAGCAAACATGATTGTGCCCTCATCTAGTTTTCCAGGATTGAGAGGAGTCTTCAGCTTTAGGCATAAAAGCATCACAGTTCAAAAAATTTGGCATGATCTCTGGAGAACAGTGCCCATCCCTTCCAGTATTAGTCTACAAGTGTTTAAGAACTCATCCTTCCGACAGTGGGTGGTGGAAGATTATGTCAACAAAGCGACCATATCTTCATAAAGAGGGTGGATGGAAATTAATGTCAAAAAAGGGACCGTATAAATACACATTATAACACCAATTATAGAATATTTTCAAAATGGAGCAGTTATTCACAGTATATGAGGGCGCTATTGCACAAAATGGAAATATGACCAGCTTGAATGATTATAAATCCCTGCTTAAAGCAGCACTATAAATAAGAATCTGGGATCCAAAAGGCCTGTTATTCATTCTGAAGGAGCCAGCATGGCATAGCACACGTCCTTCTAGATAGACATGATAATAGAATGTTAGACAGCATTTGAAAAACACACTACATGACCCACAAAATACTAATATCAGCGGCAGAACAACAGGCATAATGAGCTGCACTAACCCGTAGAACATGACTGATGTGAAAAGAAAGAAAACTATTCTTCAGCTTTTTAGCTTCTGTGCACAAGTTGGTGATGTTCACATTTTTGGCCTTCCATGAACCCTGAATCTGCACCAAAGTAAAATTCTCAATGTCAAACTGAGGTAGAATGAGACATATATACGACCACTAACATATAAGAACCAAAACTTAGGATGTTAAAGAAAAAGAACAGAAATGCTTAACCTGTTTTTTTAAATTTAAAGAAACCCCCATTCAAGGCTATAAATGAGCCAAGTCAAGCTAAGCCAAAAAATAAGCTTTGAAAATTGAGTTTGGGTTGATCTGATTCATGTGAAACTCTCAATTTCAAACTGAGGTAGAATAAAACATATTTATGACCACTAATAAACAAGAACCAAAACTTAAGACATGAAAGCAAAAGAACGGAAATGATTAGCCTGTTCTTTTCTTTTCTTTTTAATTTAAAGAAACCACCACCTAAGGCTATGAATGAGCAAAGTCAAGCTAAGCCACGCCAAAACAAGCTTTAAAAAATTTGAGCTTGGTTTGACTGAAACCATAGCATAACATCTGAAAACATAGTTAAAAATTTTTGTAACTCTACACGACAGAGAAAAGTTTGTCCCCACCCTACATATTCAAAGTTGGGAAGAAAAAAAGGTTGCGGTGACAGAAAAAATATAAACATCTGAGATAGTTTAATAGTGTTCAGCCTCTGATGCTCATGTTTTTTCTTTTCTTTTTTAATCAGTATGTAATCACCAAATCCAACTCCTAAAACTGGAGTTGACTTTGGTGAAGCAGTAGACAAATTGGTCCCAGAATTGCCACAAAAAATCACTTTTAACTGATAAATATGAGCCATATCAGGAAACAAGTGAAAAGTGAAAGCAAATAATCAGATGGAAAATCAAATTAATAAACTTATTTTGATACAGAAATGGCATGCTAACAGGCAAGCCAGATGAGGGGCATTAATAGTAAACAGGGAATCAACAGCAAACCAACCTGCATACAGACAAGCTTGGAGTCGCCTTTTACTTGAATTTTTGTATAACCTTTTTGAAGAGCATACTTCATTCCCAATAAGATGGCTCGATATTCAGCCATATTATTGGTTGCTATGCCCAGTCCTTCCCGTAATCTGCAGATCTACACAAATTGAAGGTTTAGAAAGACATAAATACCGCTAAAGATAATTCATGGTGACATGAACTAAAAAGGCATACCAAGCTTCCATCATCAGTTCGTAGGACAGCTCCTGCCCCGGCTTGTCCAGGATTTCCTTTTGAAGCACCATCAAACTCAAGAAGACAGGATCTCTGCGAGTAAAAGATCAGGGTTTTCTTTGTTTGATGAATTCATAAAAACAAATATTTTGAAGCATTTAATAGCTTATCCTGGGAAGACATAATTACAAGTAACCAATGAACATGAGCTTCTACTATCAGATTATGCAAAACGATCTGGCCAAAGAACACATACACATTGTTGCATACATAATTTTACATCCACGTACACTATTGGAATTCTGTGCTTGACACTCAGCTTGATTATCCAAATTGGCATGCTTACTCATCATAGATGTTGATCCAGCTTTGTCCTGTAAACAATGGATATTTCTTTATTAAAAAAAAGGGCCTCTAACAAGCAGAGGAATCTCATAAACAAAGATTAACAAAGACACACCCTCCAACCAAGTAGATTAGCAGGCATCAAACTTACTATGATTTCTGATCCCAGGACTTCCCGTGATCTCTTTTTTGTATCATTTTTGCACGTTTCAGCATCGGAAGAAGCAGGTTGCTGCGAAAAGTATTTTTAGTTGAAATTTGAATTGTACAGGAAAATATCTCTTAACTTCTTCCAGCACCACAGCTTGATGAAAATATGAAATGCTTTATGACACATGCCTATAAAAATGGCATTATTAGATTTTTCCACAAGGACCTCATTTGATCATCGTAAATATGTTTTGGCCATGCGTAGCAACCCGATAACTGCATCATATCTTTTTAAATTTCTGCAACAAACTGTTCATCAATTTGAACAGAGAGACTTGCACATTGAAATTTAGATGTTGTTCAGTTTATGAGGTCAAAGCATTGTATAGGTTGGAGATATAAAAACATTATTACCATTATGCCAAAGATTCACAGAGATTCTCAAAGCTAACAACTTCTTCAAACTATTTATAAAGATTATAAGCTAAGCTTAAACAACAAAATCTGCTTCCTTCCTGAAAATGTGTAAGGAGAAGTGTGCCGAGAAACTGTAGTTCTAAAGGTCTATATCGAAACTGCAATTTAAAGCAGAATGCGTTTCTATTCTGAATAGGATGCTGCTATCTTGCAACTAAAGTCAAAAGTTTATATGGAAATGATACCAAGAGAGTGCTCATAATGGTTTCCCTATGTAATGATATAACCACATGGAACATGTGAATCCTATTAGCATGATAGAAGAATTGGGTTCTAAAATCTGATATTGTGATACGCATCCTTAGTGCAATAATTTTGATACCAACCTTATGAGTTGCAATTATAGTTAGTCTTTGTAGTGCATTTAAGATATGCTCAGGTTTCTTTGAATATTTATGATAGTTTTGTTTCCTATTGGCAATAAAGATTCATGAACCACGTGCATATATCTTTTAATAGAGCTATTCTTTTCTACAAAGGTTTTTATTATTATCATAATTTTTTTTTTTTTTTGGCTATCTTTTCTATTGTATATCTTTAATTTACTTGGGAGATAGAATATATGCTGTTATTTTTTCTGTCTTTAATCTTTTTAAGTAATTAATAAGTAAAGTTACTTCAATTTCAATTGTACATATGAGGTGATGATTGAGGTCAACTCACCTGGAAAGGGCAAGGCATGAGCACACCAAAAAGGTCCTCTTTCAGATCTGCAGCTCTGACAGTATATAATGCATTCTGAAGCCCATGGGAAACAAGATGTGCCTCAGAGTCCTTGGATAGCGAGTACCCTTTGTAGACACTGACAGGAGGATCGCATATCTAGCAACAGAAAAAGGGCCAAATATCTTTAGTTCCTCTTCCAAGATAACATCTATATTGTTTATTAACTGCATCAGCATCTATTTCTAAAGTTACTATTAAACATAAATCCAGGAAGAGAAGTAAATAAGAAGAAGAAGGAGAGCCAATAAATGGCTGACAGAAATAACTATATGAACAAGATTACTATATTACAATTCCTTTAACATGCATGTCAAATGAGGAGTAAATGGCATGAGATGAGGCGTCAAAGCCTCCTCAAAAACAATGCATGTTTTTTGAAGTGTCACTTTTCAGCCATAAGTATAATGATTCTCTATATGCCACTCATTAAGAAACGAGTACCTGGAAAAAAAAAATAGTAAACATAAGATGGTGTGAGGAATTATATTCCAAACCAGGATGATGGTTGTTTCTGAGAGATTGATGAATAGAGAACAAGGCAAAAATACCTCACATTCGTGGCAGAGATTTGAAACAGGTAATTTAAACAGTGGCAGGACTAAAATTGAACTGGCAGGCCCAGGTCATTCAACACCCTAACATAAACTTTCAGATGTTGCAAATTTAATGAGAAGTGATGTTTTAATCTCCATTAAAAAAAAAAAGGGAAGGAAGAAAAGAAAAGAACATTGGCAACTCCTCTGATGCATCTCAAAATGGAAATTAAGATATACATGCATATGGAATGAAATATATAGAACTTATAATATGAGAGTGTTACAGTTATGCCACTTGATAAATAAAAAAATAAAGAGAAGCAAATGCGAAAAAGTAAAGCATAGGGTGACAATTGAGGAGATTAATTACCGAAGATCCAACTTGAGCCTGACAATCAGCAAAATTCTTATAAACACCAACAACATCTCCTTTCCGCACAACAAAGAAAGCATCATTCTCATGGTCCATAACTGTTGTTGGCTGAGGATCCTTCTTTTTCTTAACTGAAGCTTTTAAACTCGGTTTTCGAGACGAGTAGCACTGGACGCGAAATCTGGTGGAGAGAAATTCTAAATAGAGACCAGGATGTACACAGCTCCTTCTCCAAAAGGGAATCCAAGATTGCTGTGAATTGGTAGCTGTTGTTGCAATGAAATGGCTTGTTCTTCCAAATATAGAAGCGGTATATGAAGACAAGCGTGATAAGCAGTTCATTCCAATGTCACTTTCCCTGGATTATCTGAAAGACAATACTAATTTCTATTAGAACTATTCAATCAAATACTGCAAAAAATAAGTGTCCAAAAAATTTAGGCCGTGTTTAGTTAAAAGGAACATTTTTCATTTTCTCGTTTCAATTTTCTCCTCCATCTCCACGTTTTTACTTCCTGTGGAAAATAATGAAAAAGAAGAAAATGTGTTCATTTTTCTAGAAATAAAAACTGCTTTCTACGAAAATGCATTTAAGTTATTTTTGCTCTCAAAAATCCCAAAACACAAGATTGAAGTTTCAAAAACAAACTAGGCATCCAGTTCTCTTATACCATCGGTTCCTAATATAACTGACTCCGTGATTCTCTAATTTCTCTATGTCAATATCCAATTTGTCAGTCATTTACTTAAAATGATTTTGACCAAGCTAGAAGACAAATGGACTTTATGTCTCATTTTCACAAGCTCTATTGTAATGATCGGTGAACAAGGAGCAAGATATGCTAGGAATAATCACAAATAAGTGTCTAGTTGAGCTATAACTAGTACTAGGGCTGAAAAACAATACGGTCTGGACTCGTATCCGTAAGTAACAAAGAAAGTGCTGGCACTGGGGGACCTCAAAGAGACAAAACTTCAAGCACTTCGTGTGCATTGGTTCAAGATCACCGACCTTTAACCACAGTTCAGGATAGATAGCATAAATCCCATCTCATCTTTGACAGAACTACAAAAAGATAAAACCCATCTTACAAGCTCAAACTCAAACCCACGTCAGTTTTTGGGTTTCCTCCTCCTCTATCAATGCTAAAGACGGTTGTTGCAAACCAAAGCCAACACCATCCCCACTATAGCAATTGCTCGGCCACAAGGCAATTTTGTAAAATAAATAACATAAGTTAAGTAGCTTTGATGGAAACGCGTACTTTGAAAACGGAAAACATCCAAGGAATGTGCTGTTGTTACAAAGGACAATGTTGGTGAATGTCTTTTGGATGTTTTCCATTTTATTTTTTTAATTGAACATGAAATTCTATTTTTCTGGATAACAAGCACCGATTTTATATTTCCTTTTCTTTTCGTCTTCTTACGTTATCAGGAGCCAAACACAGATGAGAAATGAGGATTAATGATGTTTGACTGAGATAGATTCCTTATCAACCCAAAGCAAAAAGAAAAGCAAAATAATAATAATAATAATATGATGATGATGATGATGATGATGAGATACCAGTAGAGTAGATTATTTGATTGATGGTGGAGCTTGCTACTATGATTGATGACAAGTCAGATAGAGAGAATTGAGAAAGCTCAGGCAGCTCAGCAATGGCAACTCTATCTAGACCCGGCCCGGGAGAGGAGGAGCCGAAGAGGAATAGGGTTTTACATTTATTTTTATAAACCATAACCATTTTATTTCCATCCTTCACCGACATGTAGTTCATTTCTGACGACATGTCTTTAAGGGGGGTCACCTTTGAAACTCGTGTTGTTTTTAGTTGGAAGGCACAACTTGATCACCTTGTTTGTCTTCCAAAATTGATCTGGCTTTGTTCTAGAATAATTAGCGGTGCTCAATTCTGATCTCTGCTGAGATTCATGAGTTTCTTTCTCATCTTCAGGTGCTTGTAAATGGAAAAATTCACGATAAAAATAATATACGTCTTCGCCATGTACGATGACCGATATCACTAAGGAAGGAGTTCCCTGTAAGATACCGACAAATCCTTTCCATGTTATGCTTTTTCCTACTAGCTGTTTCATGTCTATTCTCTTTCCCGGGAGAAATTATTAGATACTCCAGGTACATTGCCCTCTCTCTCACACATAATAGGGTTTTACTTTTCCAAACTCGTGTTGTTTTTATACCTCTTGTACAGATCGGGATGTCATGTGTTCCTCTCTTTTCTTGTTTAATTTTAGAGATGCAATGCAAAGGCAATTCAGTACCTGGAGGAATTTGTGTAAATGCTTCTGTTCATTATGTTAATATATACTTTCTTGTTTCTTTATCCATGTACGTATTTCTATACCCACAATTCATGTCAGCAGCAAGGATGGTTGTCTTAGTCTCTGTGATTAAACTTTACCTAAATATCTCCCATCGCCAGATTTATCAGCATCTTTTATCACAAAAAAAAGAGGGTCTTTCCAATTGGAGGATAAATGGAAGTTTGAGACATTTGATCAAGGATGAGATGACATGTGTTCAAATTTATGCATAAATCTATGCTTTGATAGCTAATTTTAAAGATCACCATTGTCTTTAACACATTAAGTTGCTGGTTCTCGGCTTGAGTGATTCTTTTTGTCAGTTATTTTGCCAACAGAAACAGAATTTGAAACACTTGGGATGGGTAGAAAATGGAAAACGTTATGTTATGTCTTGATCCAAGAATTGCCTTTCATGATGATACTGGTTTTCTTTTAAAAAATATGCTTTCGAGCTGTCCCTTCTACACTCTGTTCAATCCCACTCACTACACCTATTCTCATTTAGCAGGGCTTGTTGATTATCATGAACTTGAACTTGAACTTGATTTGAAATCTGATTTAAGGCTCGATGACATCTAAATTGAACACATTCCCAAAGTAAGAGCAGTTTTTTACTTTTGGAATGCAACACTCTTGTCATCATTAACTTAACAAGGGACCAAATCTTAAAATATGGGAGACAACTAAAACAAAAAAAGTATATGTACACTAAATTTTAAATAGTACAGTACTTGTTAAAGAAAGTACATCAGACTGTATGTAAAAAGAAAATGCTAGATGTAAACTGCTCCAGGATGAAGGAAGGTTGACTGTTTAAAACCCAAGTATCTCTGCTTTCGCGAACAAAGCTGTGGGTTGCTCATACTCGACTGGACTTCGGAGTAAACCTAAAAGAATGCTCAAGCTCAGCTTGTTCGTTCATTGAACAAGTTTGGACGAGATGCCAGTGGCCCAGTAGAGCTGGACTCGTGCCAAATTCAAGTTGATTGTATCAATTGACAGCCTGCATGCATGTAGAGCATGTAGGAGCTTGCAAAAAATTCTTGGATCATCATATGCGTCTTGTTTCTCCTTTTTTCTTTGTCTGGAAACCCCATGACCTGTTTTTCGCTCTACTTTCAAACAGAGATTCAAAACCGGGGCAACGTAATTTTGTAAGTCATTGGAGCCACTCGATCAGAGGTAGGTTTCTGATACACTAACTCCCATAACCTGTGATGGGTTTTTTATCTTATGAAGAGACATGAGGCAAGAGCAGAGCATAGGATTCCCTGGCTTTGAGGTGACCCCAATTCGATAACTGCCGTTAACTTCCCGAACGTTTAGTTTCTAGGAGAAAAATCAATTTGATTAATTTCGCACCCCACGCTCTGCTTCTCGACTCAACAGATCCTTCTTCCATTCTAGAATGAAGACATTCATGTGGGGACTACTGTTGTTTTGACATTCCACTCGGCCTTGAAAGCAGACCATCCACTGAAGACTAATCGTTCGAGAAACAGCGTTGAATTATTGAACTATAATTGCGGGGCTGCTCCTATAAAGGAGATCCCCTCAAAAAATTGGCGTATGCCGTTATTTGCGGCGTGCACACGGTATTCTTTAGTAAAAGGCGAAAGACTAGTTCGCTCTGTGCTCACCGCGCGGCTGCGTGGTCTGTTAAGAAGAATGTACTCATTTTATATAGCAACTCCTCGCGTGTTGGAGTTTCTCTTTAGGCGATGTGGGACATTCTCTCTAACGTTGCCAAATACCTCGTGATACTCTATGTTTTGTGTCCCCTCGTTCCGTGGGCCTAGCTAGCTTGACAACATTTTTAAACCTCATCGTACTGACGATCAAAGCATCAAGAGGAAGTGAGTTAATACTGTGTCTCGATGCTTCATATAGCGAAGGCTAGGATATGATTGGCTATAAAGTTTACCAGCCATTTTGGAAGAAAGATTATTATCACTGCAGCGCCGTTATCACCATTGTTAGATGGAGTGATGATTATGCTGCAATGTTTGAGCACCAAAAATTCTTTAATTTATCTTCCATGGTAGCTTGAAGTCATGATGAGACTTTTCATATCAAAAGAAACATACTGATCTTGATGATCAAAATCATTCTAGCATTTTGTGCTTACACGGATACCAAAGTCGAGTTGCGAAATGAACACACAGGTTTTGATATTCGAGAGGAAAACAGCACAATGAATGCACTTGAAATGAGAACTGTGAAGCAGAAGATGATGGGGTAGTGATCTGTCAACAATCCTACAAAAATTTAGAAGCTCCAATTAGTTTCTTCTAATAAAGGCCCTGAACATGATGCACGTTCCCTACATTGACAACGCAAAATCATCCCACTAATCTGCTTTCCTACAAAACATGGTCATGCTTCACTTCAACAGGTTCAGAGATAACGATCCAGGCTGCCCAATGAGCTCTTTCAAACAACGTTGACAATAAAAAAAACCCAATTGAATTGAGTTTGGCAACCATTCTGTTAATTGCTGTCACCACCAGTCCATTCTTTCCAGTCATTGTCAACATGAGCTTGGGCCCATTTGACAGCTACACGTGCCGCTTCAGGTCCTCCAGGTAACCCCTGCTCATTCACAGTATCAGCCATATCAATAAAAGGTGTGACCAACAGTGTTCCAGGACCACCGTACTCCGCATGCAAGAAGGTACTGAATATCTGTAAACAATCATCAGAGGAGAACACCGTTAGCAACACTTTATATCCATACGTGCATGTGTAAGTGAATGATAAAAGAAACTCCTATTTACAAGTCATTACATCATAACACACAGTGGATTGATAGTAGAAGGGTATGAATTGGCACACGCGTATATAGATAAATTTAATATCTCATGAGCTCATTTGATCATCCAATTGTTACTCCTATCTGATTTCATTGTTTTCTTGCTCCTTTCCTATCCCACAATTTCCCCCCCTTTTTTCAAGATGTTAGTAACCAGAGAAACCTGACTGATCTCTGTGGACATCAGCTGTAATTGCAAACTAAAACTACAAAAGTTATAAATAGAAAGTAGAACAGTTTATTGTGTTGCTGTTCCAAACTTTCTATTATTACTAGGGTGTAAGGCATTCCAATGCCCCCAACTAAACCAGTTGAGAAAACTACGTTCCAGCTATGATAACAGGACAATAGAGAATCACGCAGCATACAAGCAAGACTTTGATATTATACTTACAAAATGGAGAATCTAAGCAACTTGAACTTATAATAGATCAGATCAACAATGTGAAGAAAATCTGAAGCAATAGTGCTGCCAGACTAGTCTACATCCATCTGCTCGCCCAAGCATATGCGAACACTTTTATTACATTCAAACACATAAAGAGTTGTAAAAGTAAAATTCTAAACTCCATTCAAAAACCAAAAAAAATTGCTTTACACTCTATGTCAGGATCAATGCCAGCTGCATCTATTAGCAGTGGTAAATTCAGCCTCCAAAATAAATCTTGACGAGAAAAAAAAAAGGGAAAAATAATGCGTCCTTTGCTGCAGATGCTGGACAAGCAGTTGTGCTTGCAAGTTGTTTAAATTGAGTCTATGCAGCAACATCAATGCTGGCTACATCAATTGTCTACGTGGTACCCACAAAAAATCAAAAGAACAGATTTCTAAGGAGTTGTATTAACCTTGTACTAAAAATTATCCAACATATAATTAACAAACTTTTAGCACTTAGCTTGAAATGGTAAAAGGCAAAGAGAATTAAAAGCACTGAAACCTAAAACAGGGTAACGAACTTCAAATATGAAACAGTTCGTATACAATTACCAAAAAGACTGCATATGATTTTTTCACTCTCTCCGAGAAGAGCGACTGGGCGAGACTAGGAGAGAGATTAAGTAAACTACCTCAGTGCAGATTCCTACAACTTCTTCAAGCGAGTCCCCGTAAATATCTTTCTTGGTAAGCTTTTTGGACAGATGGGTCTTAAACTTTTCTGTCTCCTGAACCAAAACGTAAAATTAAAACACGGCGCAGCCCAGGTTTAATATTATCCAACACACAAAAGAAAAGAAGGCAAGAATGATTGGTATTGAACTTACAGCAACAGCGAATTCGGGAATTGGATCTGGGAATTTGTATTCAGCTGCTCTGCAAATGTGCCTTCTTGGATGTGGCTGTGCTTTGTTGGTGATTGAGGAGGAGTGTTGTAGATCAGAGGAGTATCTTAGACTTATTTCTTTTAACTGACCGAATGCAAAGAAAGTAGTTGAAGAAAAAGAAGAAGAAAAGTTGGGGAGGAGTGAAAGAGGAGGACGAGAAGAGAAAGGAGAGCATATATCTAATTTTGAAGAAAAGAAAGCTTTGCTGCAAGAAGCCATCGCCAGCCTGCCTTATCTTCTTCTCTCTCACTCCTTGTCCCGGGGAGGTTTTGCTATGGTCTCGCTTGATATGTTTTTTTCATTTTTTCCTCCCTCGAGCGCCTTCTCTCTTTATAGTCGGCCAAATTATAAGAAACCCCCCTGAACTTTACCTAGAAAACAAGTAGCCCCCTAAATAAAAATATCAGGTTCTTCACCCTAAACAATATGATTTTTCGAAAGCACCCCTCCTAATAGGTTTCCATGGAGAAAATGACAGAGAAAAACCTAAAAATCCTGTAGTTTCTCTCTTTTTCTCTCCTAAAGAGAGAGAGATATATGAAAAGAAATTAAATCTCATTTTATTTGAATGCCATCAACAACAGTCACCCAAATCAAAACTCAAACTAAACTAGCAACTAATGAAGATGGATTGTGTTTTTTTTAACGGTAATCTCTCACTATGAAGAATTCCTCCATCTTAACACATGATAATCCATTGGACCAGCACTTGCTAAACAACATTTAATGTTTTAAAAATATATTAGAAATCTCATGAGAAAAATTAAAGACAAAATATTGTATGAAATAAAGTTCTTAATAGGGGAAACCATCCTTCATGTGGGAATGTTTGGAACAACCATTCATCAATCTTATTGCCTTCCACCAAAAGGCTTTCAAATGATTCACTTTGACTTTCAAACAATTCACTCCAATGGAGTCATGAAAATCTATCATGGTCTCTAAGCCTTTGAGTTAATGCAATTACACTCACAAGGTTAAAGATTAGAGGTTTACATCGCCGAGACTGATATTTTTAGACTCACTCTATTCTTTACCAGTATCTCGCTGCATTATGATAATTAGTCTGCTTATCCACGAAACATGCACGGTTCCATGCCAATGCCCTGCTGACTTTTCCGGTGCCGCCATTCCAATGTCATCAGCGATTCCTTGCACCAAATATATGATGCTTCCTGAAGAACATGTTCAGAGGAATGTCATCAGATAAATAATGCAGATGTATTTCAGCAGTGATTCATTGCACCGAATATCTGATGCTTTCTGAAAAACATGTTCAGAGGAAAAATGACATGTTTGGTTATATGAATCTGGTTTGTAACGCATAAAGGGTAAGAAAGTGAATTCAAAAAATGATATGACAAATAGGAGTATATATTATACAGAATCAAATTGCTCAGTTTCAACGATCTTGCATGATGCCTCTCCTGCCTCTGCCTCTGCACCCAAATCTTGTTTGTTTTTCATTTCACATTTCCCATAGAAGAAAAAATAAATAAAATTGATGCCTTAAAATAATTTAAATGCCTAAACTACAATGGATTCACTTGCGGCGTATACTTGTCCATATCCTTGGAACGAAGAAACAACTTTCTTTATCATCTCAGATAAAATTGAATTTGGATTTTTTTTTTTTTACAAACTTAAATGAATCTAGTGACTCTCTATTTATCGAAAATGATCCTGATGGCTGTAATCTCTCCTCTTCCAAAGAATCTGAATATAACAATAAAACAGAGATATGGGTGTAAATTTAGTATTTATGGTAATAATTATTTTTAAAATTATTTTTATTTAGAAATGTAATAAAATAATATTTTTTTAATTTTTAAAATTTATTTTTAATATCAAAACATTAAAACAATCCAAAAACACTAAAAAAATTAATTTTAAAAAACATTCGGCCAGCAGATTCTAAAACGTCACTTCCCAAGCTGATAAGCAAATTGGTGTGGCAACACGAATAAAAACCGTTATTCGGACTTCTGGTATTTTCGTTAGTGATTCGGAAGCTTTACATACGCCAGCCTGCATGAGCTGAAACCATCTGTTTGAGCTGGAACAACATTTACAAGGCTTCAAGGTCAAACCAGAGTCCTACTGTTACCGCTGTTGACAAAAGAAAGAAGAGCAAAAAGGAGCCAGGTTTTGCTTCATGACAGTGCAAGAAAGACCTTGTTGGCTCCCAAACAAGGCCTGCTATTTGGTATCTGAGTAGCAAGCTCGCATAAACTATGCATTTCATAGATTTCTTTCATGCGGTTCAAGCCAAGGAAATCCTAGGAAATCAAACACCTCTTTTTCATTGTCAAATCTCAGACTTGCACTAGCTCTTGCACCCTGCAATAAAATTGAAACATGTCAGCCTTATTAAACCTCAGAAGTCTCAAGAGATAAGGAAGATACCACGAATCTCCAACTTACTCGCTTGCCACCTGAAGCCTGGGTAGCTGGAAATAATCCGGTATCATCAAGCCGGTATCCTTTGGATTCTGCTAGCAGTCTCAACCTGCATTCAGATATAACTGCCAAATGACAATATGCTCATAACAATAGAGGTTCAATCTCTCACAAAAGAACATGAAACAGAGAAATTCAACAAAAATTATTTGCAAGTTATCGGTACTCAATTCCAGACTAAATTCATTCTGGGAACTGTTGAAATGGTAACCAGTAATATTGAGTAGTAGCAAAAGCATTTCGAAGCCACGTGGTGATTCAGGAAGACTCAATATGAAAATGATTTTGAAGAACTTAAAAAACTCAACCTGGTCGTATTTTTTTAGATGAAAGAAAATCTCATTAACTGACATAAAAAAGAGAGCAAGTCATCCTCCAAATAATGAAAGCAAAAGGAATATCATAAATGAGCAGACCAATGCTGCTGAATATCAGTCAAGGAAACTCCCTAAAACCACCGGGAGCATGAGGCAACAAAAAGAAAAGACAAGTATCCTATACCACAGCAAATTCCGTGAAGTGTACTTGTTTTTAAAGACTAGCATTTCTCAACAAGCAAGCAAGTGCAGAGCAAAGAATCTGAAGTTGGAAGAGCCGAAAGACTTAATCATTTACACCAAAAAAAAAAACACTGTGCACAAAAGTGGTAGATTATGGATTATAATGGAACTTTTTTATTTCAAAGAGCAATTATATATGAAACTTATATGAAATAACTGCTAAACTTAAGGAACCATTTTGAGCTTTGGGAGGGAGAGGGGGCTCCTGCTTGCACCCCCTAGTTCTGCCCTCCCCTGCAACCAGGCATGCCATAGGATCGTACAAGCAGCCAAAAAAAAAAAGCAATGCAAAACTATCTTCCTCATCCCAAAACCCATAAAAAAGAATACCACGAAACCTGCCACTGTTAGGAAATACCCCAGCCAAGAAAACTTCCATTTTTTTCTTAGTTATTTATTTATTGGGGGATGGGTGGTTTGGATCACTCTTGGCTAGTAAAACCGTACCTCCTGTTTAATACATCATTCCCTGTCCATGCTACTAGACCAAAAGCATATATGTCCCTTGGATAAACCTATAAAACAGAACACAACCAAGTCAATCACATTTATATAACAATCAAAAATTAAACAGCAAGATTAAAAGGAGCACTCCAAAAAAACTTTTTGACCAACTCCTGCACGATCTAATGAAATAGCTGATTCCACAAATTAAGTAATAAATTAATCATCCTGTTACCTTCAAGTCTATTCGGTGCCGCAATTCTTGCCCAGGATATGTGCAAAGCCCGAAATATGTGTCAACACCTGAATCAGTACCCTGTGCACATTATCACATGTTGCAAATGATAAAAGAATCGATCAAGAGGAAACAATTGAAAACACAATGGAGCCCAGAAAAATTGTTTTCCCCATCAATTTTGAGCTTCCTCCTTTCTTGATAAGAAGTCATAGAAAAGATAAAGGGAAGGGAAAACTTAAATGTTAACTTATTGTTTTAGTTCACTGTATAACAATTTATCAACTAATAAGTCAATGAACTAGTTTGAAGCTTTGGGCATTCAAAAACTGAAAGGCCAACTGCAACTGAAATTGAAGGGGCCAGCCAACCTCAATTAGTTGGCTGCTGCGCATCACTTAAAAAATCAAGCTTAACAGCTTCCAATAATGCAACAGATGTCTTGGAATCTTGAACATTCTGCCTAGAACATCCCTTGATGGTTTTCATAAACAATTAACATGGCAACTCACTGGAAAGATTAAAATCTAACTTGACAATACCCTTTATAAACTCATAGCCTGTCACAATTTAGATAATGTAAGGGGCCCATCTATATCTATGGAAATCTTAATGCTTTTGCTGATAGAGACCAAAGATATCCACATCTAGACAGCTGAACTGAATTACAGGAACAAAGTTCTGAACTCAAGATTCACAATTTATGGGGAAAAGGGGGGGGGTTTCAATATCTTAGGAAAGAAAACAAAGACAAAACAAGCTTTCATAACTTATGTAAGATAACAAAGACAAGTAAGCCTAACAAAGTTAAGACTAATTACCTCCTCACTGTGAGTACTGAAAATCAAATCCTCTCTTAAGAATTTCATATCCTTTAAACGCTTCACATATCTTGTTAGAAAACCTTTATGACTGAAATATAAAGGAAAGAAACTTTAGAGTTCATTTCACAACCATTGATTTTAACATTTTCTTTTTAATTCTGACCATCAACTCAAAGCCAAAACATAATCATTTAGAATTTGTTAGAATGAAAATTACATTTCAACTTGAATCTGTAAGTGACTTTTAAATTCAGTGAAAAACTCGCTTAGCAAAAGTCGTTTTTTAACCTTTTTCTTCAAGGGAAGAAATTTAGCACTGGATACAACAAAAAAGTTTTTTTTTGAAAGATATCGCTACAAAGAATTTTGCTTAAAGCAAATTTTTTAACCACTTGAATAATTTTTTGTTATGAATTAAAACTATAGGGTGAGATATGAGCATGCCCATACAAACATGAGCACAGAGAAGAAACCAAAAAAACAGATTTTCACCTTTTCCCATCAGGGTGTGTAATCACGATGTCCAAATCACCACAAGAAGCTTTTCCACGTCTATATGATCCTCCACATAAAATGTTGACCTTCAAGACAGGTATTTAAAACATTAAGCAAGATGTCAAAGTCTATTTAAATGGTGAGACCATGAGACTAAGGCCTCAAGCCTTAAGGTATAGCTCTCAAAGAAATTTATTGATCCACGTCAGAGCAAATCTCCACAGATCCACCAGTATCTGTCTGGCTCTGGCCTTTCATATGAAGTAAGTTTTTGTAAACTATATGTCAATCAAGAATCATCCAGATTCTATAAAAAAAATATCCAGATCTCTAAACTTGGCCATGCCATTAAATAGATAAGAATTTAGGTCCTCTAATGATTCAACTCATTCAAAACACCTGGTCAAGCACAGTTACTGTGCTCCTGTACCAAAAAAATCGAAGCCCAGCCTTAAGCCATCCTCGGGAAGAAAAATATAACCGTGGTTTTCTAAGATTCTATGAAACTCACTCAAGAACCCAAGAGTCCTTAGTGTCGACTTGAGGTTACAGTCTTTTTGTTCACATCAAATACTGCAAAATGGTGGTGAAAGCAAATGCCCCCACACAACAGAATGGGCCTTCACAACTCAAACAACTTCTTGGGTCCTTTTGGATTCTTTCATAAACTAGTTCATGGCATAAAAGAGCTCACCCCAGGTAAAATTTCTTCACCGGTTTTCTGTAGCAATAGTTCCATTTCTTGAACCTGCACATTCACAATTATTAAGAGTTTCCTGGGCAAACCAAGTTCCAAACACAATATAAATCATAGGAGCAAGCAGGATATCGCACCTCATGGCGTGGAATCCTCGTCTTAATATCATCAAAATATTTTAATCCTAACTTCTGTGAATGTGTCAGTGAATCTTCATTCTTCAGATCCTCTAGCGTGCGATGACCCTTCTCATAAAATTTTAGGGCTGTGGCTGGACCAATACCCCACACTTCCCCAAATAAACTAATCGTCCGTACCTGAAAATTGTTAATTGAAAGTGCTCAAAGCAAGAGAATAAATGTGATGAAGGTATGCAAGACAGCATCTCCAGATAGACAAAAAAAAAAGAAGTATGTGCAATGTGGGATTGCAATTTCCAGAGAAATATCCAGAATACCTTTTCATCTGTCTCAAAGTGCTCCAACTTGGATAATTTCCCAGTAGTTACTATCTCCTGGATCTGCATACACCCAGAGGCACCCATAATCTTCTGAGGGAGATTACAAGATGAAAAAATAAGAAGAAGAAGAAACTGCTTTTCATGGAATGCTGCTTTAATAACAGAGGCCCTTGAAATCCAGATTTTTCCACAGCAATGTTTTGCAAAACACATGGCATCATGAGATTCAGGACCCAGCAAATATGATTCCCAGTGACAGATTTTCACACATAGAACATTCATATTACAGGAAAAACAAGTTACCACATGCATATCATGTTTGAACAGTGAGAAGAGATAACAATAAATCAAGACAGCTAGTGACACTATAAGACAAGCAACAAAGCTAATCAAGGGAAGAGATGTGGACATAGTAATTTGAACATAAACGAGCCCTTACATGATCCTGCATTGACTTTCCAATGCCAGGCAAATCTTTGACCTGGTCTGCACTCTCAATTTTAAATGGCAACTTCTCAACAACAGGAATAGCCTTGTAATAGCTGAATGACCTTCTATCGTCACCCAAAGCTTTTCCATGGAAAAGTAAACACTGTCACTTCAGACCCAAAAAAGTAGTGACAGGAAAAATGTATAGTGGTCAGGATGTATAAAGCGGGAAAATGAAGTCTGACCCCTGTATATGTTGATGAGTTTTCCAAATATCTCGGTTATGTTCCTGTTTAAATCAGGTGGACTGTAGGGCAAAGATAACTGCAACAACAAACCTGATTAGCATGCGATTTATCAATATACTGGGGATCGTTGACACTTCCCCATGTGCCATAGGTGCCAAACTAGTTGGAGGAAAAAAAAAATTGATTGCGTGTGCATGGACAGGCAGAGAAAAATAACTGAGATGCCATGTACCAATCTTAAAAGTAATTCTAAGCAAGTTTTACACCTAATTAGCACGCAATGTATCAATATAATGGGGATCGTTGACAATTCCCCCATGTGCCCTAGGTGTCAAACTAGTTGGAGTGGTTGCCTGGGCATGGACAGGCAGGGAAAAATAACTGAGATGCCATGTACATGTCTTAAAAGTAATTCTAAGTAAGTCTTACATCTGAATGCAGAGTACTGGAGGGTATTGGATTGGTAAGGGTTTGTGAGAGAGGTGAGCTGTCAGAACTTCCAGGACTATTTGGCACCTCAGACAAACCTTTATTTTCTGCATCTGATTTGAATTTCTTCGCATCAGATTTGATCTTTTCATTGTGATGTGACAGTTCATCGGCACTGGAAGTGTTCTCATTGACTAATTTCAAAAACAAAGACCTGTCTTTTGTATTCTCTCCTTCCATGTCAACTAGAAGATGATATTGATCCTCGGAAACTTTCTCCCCTGATCTCAAACTGTCCTCTAGCCATTGATAGAGGAGAACTCTCTGCAAGAAAAATATTGAAATTAATTAATTAAACCTTGAAATAACCAGATAGAAAAATGGGAAATCTCTCTTCTAACATTGAATTTGTAAGATTCAATCCTCTAATCCACCTTCACCAAGTCGTTCCATCAAAACATAACATTGCCATCAAACATAATTCTAAACAAGTGAATTAATATCGATTGGTAAAATGAACATAAAAAAATTACCCTGAGGCCTAAGGGGCAACAACCATTAAACGAACAGAAACTTACAAGCACAAACAACTGGTGCATTAACAAGAAATTATTGGATGCTTTGACAGAGTAATTCAAAGCGTCAAGTTAGCTTTACAAGAGCTAGTTGGGGGGGGGGGGAGTCTGAAAGACATTTGAAGAAATAAACTCACTGGTTTAAAGCGTTTTAGTAGATGATGTCCATGCAATTGTTGGAGAAGGGCCTGTGAATTAATAGCAAAAACATGAGTGACTTTCTTTGATAAGCGCTCCTCAGTAGTAGCACCCATTTGGACCAGCTTCTGCTTCCAAATCTACAATATTAACAATTCAACACTACATCAAATCCTCTCAAGCACTACTTTTAATCACACACAAAAAAGAAAAAAGGAAACCTGTAAGCGACGTGACTGGACTCCAGTTTCGACCAAAAACACAACCATTCCAGAGAAAATTCCCTGGGGATCGATTGAAGGACTTCTCTTTCGCTTTGGCGCCATACCATTGATGATAGTGTGGGATTCTTTCAACTGCTCCTCCCCTCCACTTGACTATAGTTTCACAGCTCTTCTTCTTCTGCTACAAGGACACTACGCCCTCATTTCATGCCCAACTGCAGCGACGCGTGGAAATTGCTCACATAACCAAGCACCAGCCAAGAGGCTTTCTCCGTTACACGTCACTTTATTGAAGGGTCAAGGGCGTCATTAGATTTGTAGATTTTGCCCATCATAATTTCTTTTTCTTTTTCAATTGAACTGAAGGTTTCGTTGAGAATTTCTTTCTTTTTCCAGTTTCATTGGGTTGGGTAAGGCCTGTTGAGAATATTGAGAGAGAAATGACAAGATTTTAATGTAAAATAAAATTTAAATTATAGAAAAATAATTATAATTTAATTTAGCCGTCAACGAACCGGATTTTCTCTGATTTAATTTTTTTCCTTTGATATTCCAAGTTTGGATTTTTCTTTCTTTTCTTTTATTTTTAATATCATTTCTTGAATATACACATGTAATTTTCTTATACACAATGTATAAATCTTTGACACGTGACATCGATTACAAGGAAACATAGATAAAATTATTAAAAGATATCGTTTTTAAACCCCATTTAATGATTGACCTCGCTTGAAATTTAGATTACAATGTTAATCAGAACAGTAGGTTATTTCAAGTTAACCTTTTATTTTTATATAAAACAAAATAATATTGTTTTTGATAAAATAAAATAATTAACCATTACAAGTCAGTTTTTAACCAGCTTATCTAACTTTTTATATATTTCTATTTTTTAAAATTTAGTTTGATTTTCATCCACAGAATCTAAATTATCTTTTTTGAAACAAAAACTATAATAATTTTATAGAAAATCAAGGATATATAGTGAAAATTATGGAGCTAACACCATGATTAAAACAAAAACAAGAAACCTTTTATTTTTTTATTCTTTATTTTTTTGGTCTTGAATTGAGTTTAGTTTCACATACGGAAATGTGCTCCAATTCATGTTCTAAAAAATTAAAAAAATTACTAAAAATTATTTTTTATATATATTTTAAATTATTTTGATAAGCTAATTTTTAAAATATTTTTAAAATATTTTTTTGATATATTTCAAAATAAAAAACACTTTAAAAAGAAATCGCAACCAAATTTTCAAATAGGCTAATCCAGTATTAAATTCATCTTGGTGTTCTAGTCCAAAGCATACTAGAAATAAAAAAATAAAAAATTTATTTGAGAATAATTATAAAAAATTATAATTTTATCATATTTTTATTTTTCCTTTATATTTTTTAAAATTAAATGTTAGCCTTTAGATTTACACGATAAATAACAATCTATTTCTTGATATTAACTACAACTAAAACTTATTAGTATTTCATTACAACGTTGAACATTGTTTATTATAAGTGAATTCATTATGAATTGCACTGTGCTGCACTATATGTATTTGTGAGTATTTTCATTATAAACAGTAAAAAAAATTATTGTAAACTGTATTGTTTAGTAAGGATGTGATTAAATTAAAAGGCAAAAGCACTAACATGGAAGCAAACCCTTTCGAGCTGCTGCCTCCTGGCACTTGGTTTGCTTGCCTTTAGGGTTGAGGGCAGACCAAGGCGTCAGGCTCATCGTCGCCTAACATCTGGCCTCCCCGACTTTCGACACTGGAATAAACTAAAAGCACATGTGGCGTCTTGGTTGTCATAACAACATGTAACCGCATGATACTTGATTTTCTTTTCTTGGATGCATTCTAAGCGCTGTATAGCGCTTAAGTTAGTTATACTTTTAATATAATTGTATTAAAAATATTATTTTAGTATAATTGATGTTTAGAATATTAATGATAAAAATATTTTTTTTTGTTAATATTTTGTTAATATAATTAATATTAAAAAAATTATTACATTATTTCTTAATATATGTTTTTTTAAGTATAATTGATAGTATTGGTACAATAACCAAAATGTTCAAAGAGAAGTCTAATTACCCCCCCCTCCGTGGCTATTTTCTCGGCATTTTCAAGTTCGTGCTCTTAATTAACTATCATGATAGGGTTTTATTAAAATTATTATTTATTTAAATATATATTAAGATAATATTTTTGTTTTTTAAAATTTATTTTTAACAATAACAAATAAAAAAAATAAAAAATAAAAAATAAAAAATACTTTTATATAGACAAAAACAACCATGCAACAATGTATCGCGACCACCATATGTAACACACGTGCAGCTGCGAAATTCTCTGGAACTTCACTGTGATTTGCTGGGTTATTGTTGCTGGGTCTTCAATAACCCTCTCATCTTATCCATTCAAATCTTTTTCTTTTTTTTTGCAGCATTATATTTAATATAGAAACAAAAAAAAAAATGACCCATTGAACTAGAACACCAAGGAAACATGCCCTTAATTTAGCAAACCAATCAATGTAGTAATTTTTCACCAAAATCACAGATTCTAAACCCTTAATCTAGCAAAAACCAACTTGCAATTCTTCGCAAAACCCGCAAACCCAACTCCCTGCAAGTTATTCAGTAACCAGAGAGCTGCCGTCGATTACGCAGCCCGGACACTTGAGCCTGCTCGTGGACAAATGCGTGTAGAAGCAGAGAGAAAGTAGATCTCGGATTAATATAATATATCTCTAGTCTTAGTGACAAGAGTATTTTCAAATTAAGTTCCACGCATTTAATCTTAATTTTCTCAAAATCGAATCTAACTTCTTGCACCTGTACTGGTTGCGTTCATAAGAAAGTTTTTTTTTTTCTTGCAGCATTTCCAAAATTCAACCCTGGCTGATGATAAATTATCACGCGAATTTAATTATCAGACTGGACCATAAACAAACACACGAGTCTCGTGATTTCAGACCATGCCGCTAGAACCATCCGGAAAATCAACGCTTTACTCCCTCCCTTTTTTTTTTTGGTTGATATCGAGTTCAAGTTATATTACACGTATATTGACTAATTTACTGAAATTTTAAAATTAACAAGAAATCTTTAAAAGTTTGTTACACTCAAACTAATAATTTATAAAAAGTAAATTTAAAGTTTAACCAATTAATATTTTATTTTTATTTTTTATTAGCATAGATATTCGAGTTATCTTACGCGCACATTTACTAGTCCCACAAATCCTAAAGTTAATGATCATGCAAGTCTTCAATAACCCTTATATTTGTAAAACTCGAACTAGTAATCTCTGGATAGTAAACATATAGCTATTTCCAATTATATAAAAAAAATTACCTAGTATGCAGGCTATTTAGATGCGTTTTTCTATATGAAAAATCAAAATGTAAATTGAAAAGTCCATGCATTTATTTAATTAAAATAGATAAATAATTATTTATGTAGATAAAAAAAAGTCATTAGCAATGACCAGAAAAAAAGCTAAAAAAATTAGACATTCATCCATTTGTATTTACTAGACTTATTTGTTTAAATAAATAAAAGATAAATCAATCATAAAAAAACCCATCACTTAAGTAATAAATACACTAACAAACACCAATAAAATTGGTTGAATCAATTCACGCCATAAAAAAATATCACGCAAGGTCAAACATATTAGCAAAATATAAAGAATGAACACTTGCTAATATAATAGAAACATGTATAAAAAAAGACAACGCATGTGACACCATTGGTTTCCTAAATCTACTTTTCAGTCGTGTCCCTTTAAGCATCACTATATCTCTTTTCTCTTTAGTTTTCTAAATTTACTTTTCAATCGTGTCCCCGAAAGCATCACTGCATCTATTTTCTCTTGGTTTGACGTGTGACGATGGTTGATTGGTAATTTATCGTGGGTCAGCATTTCTTTTTCTATTTCTTCCTTCATTTCTCTCCCCCCCTAGTGTAACTACATGTTTGTCTTTTGTTTTTTTTTTAATTATGGTTCTTATGTTTTGGATGATTTATTTTCATCATTGACCCTTTTATAAAAGATTTTTATTGTTATAATTTAGTCATTCAATCACATTCTATCATATGTATATATATATATATATATATATGTATATATTCAATTTGATTCTTATTCTTTTGATTTCTTATTTTGACTATTGACTCCTTTGTGTAGAGTTTTAATTGTTTTTAATTTTATCCTTTATTTTTTTTACAAAAAAATAACCGTCCAACTTGAAAAAAATATACATGGAAGAAGAAATATTTGGAAAAAATGTTTTTAAAAAATCTAAAGTCGACTCAAGCTAATCTTTTTAAATCTTTGATCCGAGTCGTGAAACTAGAGTGACACCACCAAGGGCAAACCAAAAAAACGAAGAAGAAAGGTTATTTATCAAATAAATATCAAAGAATGAAATTGAAAAAAAAAGTTAATAAAAAAATAATGCAAAACAAAAAAAATTAAAATTAAAAGAATTATGACCAAATTCAACATAAAAATCAAACCAAATTAAATGTTTAAGGGAAAATAAAATGTTTAGGGATGTAATTGAAAAAAAAATCAATTAAGAAAATAATTAAAAAATAGCAATTAAAAGAACTAGGAGTGGAATTGAAGAAAAACAATTCAATCAAGAAAATGATTCAAAACTAAGAAATAGTAATTAAAAAAACAAGTATCAAATTTGATTAAAAAAATAACAAAATCAAACCACCATTGATGAAATCAAAAATAAAATCAAACCATAAATATCAATGTAAATAGAACAATTACAATCAATAAATGAAGGACTGAATCAAAAGAAAAAATAAATTGAAAGGCTGATATAATTTTTTGTATGACCAACACCTAATACGAGGGGAAAAGGAAGGAAAAGAAAGAAAACTAAATTGGAGCCAAGCCAAACATAACCACCATACACATACACCTGTTATATAAAAAAGTAAAGGATTCCGAGATAAATCTAATAATATAATGAAAAGATGATTTTCATCATCAAAGTCATCTATACTTGCCATTCAAAAACAACAGAGTGACTAATAAATACGAGCAACTTTTTTTCTTTGTTTTTTTTAATTTGCACAAAACTGAAAATGTACTTAGGACTCAACAATAATGACAAAAAAAACTATTAGGAAATTACAACTAAGACCTTTAATCAAAGGCTAAAAAAATTCGAATATCAAAAGTAATTGAGTAATTTTATTGTTTACTAGCTTGTCAAAAAACAAAAATATTTTTATGACTAAACAACAATAATAAAAAAAAACAAGAAAATAACAACCAGCCTCTTGAAACGAAGGTTAACAAATATAGTGAGAGCAATGGAGTAATTCCATTGTCTATCAAAAAATTGAAATTTCTATAAGTCCTTTACACCAAAGTTCATGGCGTTTTACCTTTTAAGGTCAATATAGTACTTGTATTATTAAAATCAATGTAAAATTTCTAAAACGCTCCTGGATATAACAAATAAATTAATGTGCAAGACTAAAACAGCCCTAAATACATAAAATGATGTTTTATGATTTACAAGGGTAAATTAATGTTTTAATTGTAACCTAAGAAAAATACCAAAATAAACCCACGCACAAGGCTTCAATTTTTTCAATTAAGGGTTTTGCCCTAAAAGATAACAACACCCCCACGCCTTCAAAGCCGAGAAATTCCACCGTGCATATCCAGAATAGAATGTGTCTTGATTTACAGTGCACGCAGCAAAAACTAAAAACACCACAAGTCTTAGAGCATTTGTGCTATGCAAGTAGGCGCGTGAATAGTATTTTTCAAAGGGGTTTTAAGTTTTAACTGTTGTAAAATGATGTATGCGGATTCCAATGGAATTAATCAGCCAGTATATAGGGGAGAGGTGGGCTCGTAAAAGGACATCATGCTCTTCCTTCCTCTGGAGCCTGCCTTGTTTTACCCATTCCACTCGCTAATTCTCCTGCTCATCTCTCTCTGTCTAGGGCATACACACTATATATAAAAAAAAATCAAGAGGAGAGAACATCACTGCCATTACAGATCTCTCTCTCACATACGCTCTCTCCATGGCGGAGGATTCTTCTTCATCTCCCTCTCCCGCTCCCGGTATTCCAGACCCCAATTCCTTAAAAACTGAACCCCTTAATAACAACAATAACCCTGCACCCCAACCCGACGCCACAATGACACCCACACCGGCGATAACCTCCTACGCGCCGCCTCCGCAGCTGGCTCCCTCATTCCGTCCAGTTTCTGCTCCCCCCCCTGCTGCTGCACAATTTTATCAAAACCCTAGCGTTGGCGTCCCCCCCATGATGCCGCCGTATCAGGTCCAGCCAGGTGTTCAGGCTCCGAGACCACACTACGCTCCCATTCCCAATGGTTATCAGGGGAATATCGCTCCCCCACCTGGTGGGTTATTCCTCCTCTCCCTCTTATCCTTTATTTTCTTTAGTTTTTTTCATAATATGCCCGTCTGTCTCGTCGTTTAATAATTAGATACCATTGTTTTTTCTGTTAAATTGAATTGTGTTATTTGAATTTTTGATGATGATTAGATTTGAGTTAAATCCGTGGATCATAAATTAGGGTAATTAATTAATAGTCATGGTAGTTATATGAGGATGAGTGTGTTAGGGTTGAAAGAGGGTAGTGGAGGAATTTAGAAACCAAACCCCAAAAAGGGACATCGATGATGACGGGATGTTTTCCTCCTACAGTGGTCTTTGATTGAACACGGTAAGAAAAGTTGGAAGGCTTCCAATTGCTCTTTAAGACTGAGTGAGACAACATCCATCACCTTCTACAACTCCTTTTTTGGTATGCACATATCTCGTTTGATTGTTTTCTTTGGAATAAACAGTTCAAAATGAAAGCCTAAAATTTGGTATTAAACATCATATGTCATTTTATTTTAGTTCTGGTAGTTATAAGGATTCTTTTCATTTCATGGGTCTGTCTATGAATTGCCAGCAGCAGAACATGATACCAACTGAGTGCTCCTTGGCTTTGTGTTCTAAGGTATCACAATTCTTCCAATTTACCATCAATCCTTTTCTTTCTCTTTCTTCCTCTCTTCTCTCTCTCTCTCTCTCGTTATTCTTTTGTTGTTTACCTGCGTTCCTTGAACAACTAACAATGATGATAAACTAACATTGCAAATAGTATAACAGTCTAGTTGTGTGTTATTACTTCTGATTTACCCATGAGATGTTCCCAATCTCATGTTACTGCACGTCAAAATCCCACATTTGGTGCATGTGATGATTTTAAAAGACTACTACCTTGCAAGGGGATGCATGAGGTAAGCCCACTTCACAAGTCCATGTTTATGAACTCCATCCTATTTTTCTTTATGTTTCCCTCAGGTTATCTGTTCAGCTGGTGATAGTTGATGCCTATGGTGCCATCTCTAATATGCTTTTATTGTGTGGTAACAACGCTTGATTATTCTTTTAAAATTATTTGCTCATATGTTTAATGGTTAGATCGATGCTTGCTATTGTATTTCATTTGAAGACCTGCTCTGATGTGTCTGCATAGATGTTTATTTTCAATTTTTGCAGGAATTATGCGCTACCCCTCCCCGTATCCAGCAGTGGTTCGCCCCTTGTTTCCTCCACGCCCTCCTGGAGCACTTAGTGTGGTTCCAGCAGTGCCTCGACCCCTTGTTCCTGGGATTCCTGGTGTTCGCCCAGTTATGTACCCAATTATCAGGCCAGTAATTCCTTCTGTGACACCAGCTGAGAAACCACAAACCACAGTTTATATTGGCAAGATAGCACCATCCGTGGAAAATGATTTTATGATGTCTCTCCTTCAGGCATGTCATCAGTTACATTATTTCTATCTATTTATGCTTTACAATCAGGCTTCCTTTTGCTTTACCCATAGTCTTGTCTAGTTCAAACGAAGCTTCAATTTTGACAAAATTTTGGTTTTGCACTTTGTGAAGTTTTGTGGACCTGTCAAGAGTTGGAAACGTCCTCAAGATCCTGCTAATGGAACTCCTAGAGGTTTTGGATTTTGTGAATTTGAATCTGCTGAAGGGGTTCTCCGAGCATTACGACTACTGACTAAATTTAACATTGATGGGCAAGAACTAATGGTATGTAGGGTTCTCAATTTTTTTTTCTGTTGTCAAATTTTAGACACACAATTGATTATGAGATGAATGGTGATGATCGGGCTTTCAATATTTGGTATCTCTTTTAATTAAACTTTTCTGCTCTTAGGTGGAGATGTAATTGAGTTTTATTATAATAAAATCCCTGGCTAACAAGCTACTAAGGGTCCTTTGCTTCTTTCTCTGTGAATAGGAGGTTTTAAATCGTGAAATTTTCAGCATCAAGTTTGGTAGGCAGTATTTCAATGGAATTTCACGAGGATAGGATGCAAAAGTTTAACTGTTTGGCTTTCTAGTAGTGTAAATTTTCTCCATCCTTGAGAAATTACTGGTTCATTTTAAGCTTGCTTGATCAAAACCAAGATTAAAAGGTAAAGGAAAATTTGCTAGCAGAGATGAAATAAGTTAAGAATTTAATTTGGGAGAGGCAATTAATCATTGATTGCAACCTCATTTAAACATAAATCTGGAATTTGAACCTAATTTGTAGACTAGCTTGTTCTGGATGATAGACCTTGTAAGTCTTTGAAGCACTCTTGAACACCATTTTCATTTTCTTAAAAAGGGGAATAGGTGCCATAGTGACTAGAAAATAAAAGTGTAGTGTAGCATGCATATCGCGGCTGTTTAAGGAATCGCTCATTAGAAGTAGTGGATGCATTAATTATTTGTTATCTTTCTGCATCTTCTTTTGTATTTTTTTTAACTAATTATTAGCATATGAATCTATGATCATTGTTCTTTCTATTCCATGATTGACAGTTGAATGTTAATCAAGCAACCAAAGAATATCTCGAGCGGTATGTCGAAAAGAAAACTGAAAACTCAAAGAATTTCAAAGAGACTCAAGTAGCAGACACTGGCAAGGAGGATGGAACAGGCACTGATGACAAGAAGGGTGAATTTTCCAAATCCTCTGTCGAGGACTCAAACAATGATAGTGACAAAGGGAACAAAGAAAATCGTGACCTTTCTAACTTTGGTATTGTGACTGATGAAGACAAGGCAGGTGACCGAGAGGCTATAGAGAAGCTTACTAGCATGATAGAAGAGAGGTTAAAGACCAAACCTCTACCTCCCCCTCCACCACCTTCAGTAGCACCCGCAGATGGTTCTGGGAATTCAAATTTGGAATTGCCATCTAAATCAAGAGATGGTGACACTGATGCAGACATAATGAAAAGTGGTGAGTGTTTACAGTGATAAATTATCATTTTACTTTTGTTGGTCTGTTGTGATGGTAGTTTTTCAAACCTCTACTGTCAATTGCTGATGTTTATGATTATGCGGATGTAGTTGAAGGAAAAAATGATGACGAAACAAGCAGTGACAATAAAGCTGCAGGCGAACAGGACAGGCCTGAAACGAGCTCACCTGATAGGAGTAGAGGGTATGACAGGAGAAGCAGAGACAGAGACAGAGAACGAGATCTAAAACGGGAAAAAGAACGAGAAATTGAAAGATATGAAAGGGAAACAGAACGAGAGCGTGTAAGGAAAGAGAGAGAGCAAAGAAGGAAGATTGAGGAAGCTGAGCGTGAGTTTGAAGAACGCCTCAGAGATTGGGAGTATAGGGAGAGAGAGAAGGAGAAACAGAGGCAGTATGAGAAGGAGAGGGATAAGGAAAGAGAACGCAAACGAAGGAAGGAGATACTTCATGACGAGGAAGATGAAGATGATGATTCGAGAAAAAGGTGGCGTAGAAGTGCTTTAGAGGATAGACGAAGGAAGAGACTACGAGAGAAGGAGGATGACTTGGCTGATAGGCTCAAAGAAGAGGAAGAAATTGCCGAGTCCAAGAGGAGAGACGAGGAAGAAAAGCTTCAGGAGAAACAGAAAGATGAATTGAAACTCTTGTCTGGACATGTCTTGAATGGAAGTGAAATGACCAGTCTGGCGGAAGGACCTATTGTTGAAAGTAAAGATGAGGCCATTGAAAAAGACTATGATGGTGATTCTGGTAATGAAAACCATGCAGGTAAACTTTGTGTATTTGTTTCTTGGTTTTCCCCCCTAATTTTGCGTGTTGTTCCCCAACACCCCTTATTGGAAAAAAGTGGAACATCTCCAATGTTTTGAATGTGGTATGCTTTGCATGGCAGGTGATGGGGTATTACAAAATGGTACTGGTGATGAATCAAACATGGCATTAATGGCTGAACCAGATACACGACATAGTGGTAGTGCTCCTGCAAGAAAGTTGGGCTTTGGTTTAGTTGGCTCTGGAAAACGAGCTGCTGTCCCGTCTGTTTTCCATGAAGAGGAGGATGATGATGCACGGAAGGAGAAGAAGATGAGGCCACTGGTTCCCATCGATTATTCAACTGAGGAGCTCCAGGCTGTCCAACCTGCTGTTTCTGGAGCACAGCCACCAAATCTTGTTGCTGCTGCAGAATTTGCAAAGCGAATATCAAATGTTGCTCCCAAAGAGGAGAAGCCTGATGTAGAACGAGAAAGGAGCAGACGCTCTCATGATAGGTCTAGCCAGCGGGATAGGGACCGTAATGAGGACAACATTAATCGAACCAGAGATGATAACAAAGATAAGGTTCCTGAACGGGACAGGGACCGGAACCGAGATCATGGACTGGATAAAGTCAAGACACCAGATAAACAGAAGCTTTTGGATGCGAAGCAATTGATTGATATGATCCCAAAAACCAAGGAGGAGCTATTCTTATATGAGATAAATTGGGCTGTGTATGACAAGGTGAGCAACTCTGTTTACGCCGTGTTGCTCAGTTCTTACTGCTTTGGAATAAGTTGTGTCAGATATTTCTTTAACTATCCCCTCAGTTTTTACTACCATGCCTATGACTTCATGCTTTATGATGTTTTCCCATTGTTTTGTTCTGCACCTTAACAGCATGAGCTTCATGAGAGAATGAGACCTTGGATATCAAAGAAGATTACAGAGTTCTTGGGAGAGGAAGAAACCACGTTGGTTGATTACATTGTATCGAGTACTCAGGAACATGTGAAGGCATCTCAAATGCTGGAGATGCTTCAGGCTATATTAGATGATGAAGCTGAAATGTTTGTCCTCAAGATGTGGAGGATGCTCATCTTTGAAATTAAGAAAGTGGAAACGGGCCTTTCTCTGAGGTCAAAATCATGATAGAGCATGTAATGGCATTTTTACTTGCATGGCTGCAAGGCTGATCTTGTTATGTCTTAATCTTCGTAGTCTCGGTTTCTCGTTATTGTAAAACACAAGAAGATTGCAATCTAGGTTTATTAATGTTTCCCATTTGAATCTTAAAAATAGAGTTGTTACCTTTCATTAAATGAACACATTTTTGTTCTTGTTAGAGATGAACTCAATTTTAACGACGAGGAAGCAACGAAATCAGTGCGTGTTCCATTTGAGAGAATGTAATCATTTTTTTTCAATTGAAAGGAGACCTACCAGTTGAATGAATTTCTTTATTAGCTTTCCTTGCGTGATTGGTATTATGCCTGGTTGATTAATGTGAGGATTAGTGTTTTGATTAACTAAATAATTTTGAAACAGTTTCATCACACGCGCGGACACTCCATCCTTGAAGAACAAAGACGATGACGTGCCTTTTGATCCGATCACTTGATTGCGTTTTATAGCTAGCCTACCTTCAATCTATCATCATTTATTAATAAATAAACGGCACTCTTCTGAAAAAACAAATCAATTAATTTATTCAAAGTTTTATTACATCTTTTCATCAATTATTTCCTTTGAAATTCTAGCTCACAGAGGCAACAAGTTATAATTTCAACGGCACCCCTTCAAGTAAAAAAAGATATTTACTAGCACCGGACGTGATAATATCAATTTGTGATCTAATTTACCTATATTTAAATCCCTGTATTTGACGCTTATTAGTTCTGTTCTAGCTATTTCACACGTGTTCTAGTTATTTACCCAAAAAAAATGAGAATAATTTTCTTTTTACCGCAGTGAGTCCAAAATAAAATATAATAGCACTATAAATGATTTTGCTACCATGTTTTTCATATTATTTCGAGTTTATTATAATTATAATTGTATTTATTTAAAATAAACAAATTAAAAGGTACAATCATTTAAGACAAAATAATATAATATATAAAAAAACTATTAGTAGATTTTTTTTAAATCCTCTTGATTTACTAAAAGTAACTTGTTTAAGAGAAGGATTGTTATTATTTTTTAAAGTATTTTTTATTTAAAAAAATATATCAAGTAATTTTTTTAATTTTTTAAAAATTAATTTTGAAATTAACACATTAAAATAATTTAAAAATATATTAATTTAAAAATAAATAAATTGTTTTAATAATATTTTTAAAATACAATGGGAAACATAGATATGCAAGAGTTAGGCTGTTTTAGCAAGTTGCCAAGGCAGGGGGATATTTTTTAAAATCAGCAATGTAATTAAAAAAATAATAATTTTTTTGAAAGAGCACATTTTAACCTGTAAAAAACAGGTTTAAAAAGCACGACAACTTAACATCCGCAAGTGTGACATGTCATCAATACTTCCTTATAATTCCGAAGAATTGAAGCCTGCCAAGTTGGTAGAGCTTTTTCTCTATTCTCCGTACCATTCATGGACAGCTGTTTCCAGTCTGGCTCGTCACCTTGCGTTGTTTCGTGTTCCTGAGTTTCAACATTGAGACCATCCATCAAAGAAGTGAATCTTTCTTAAAGCTTTTTCTTCAATTTCCAGGCCAGAAAGTTCCTCCTTAGAATTGTTGAGGTCTGTAATTTTCTGGGGTTGACTTGAATTTTGCCCTTGTTCCTTCATCTCTTCCTCTTCCCTTTGAAGTTCAGAGAACCATCAACATCATTGATTTCTTCTTCTTTCTTCTTTTGACTCTGCTAACCGACTGACTTCTACAGAAGTTTCCTTTGCCTTGAGCTCGTGGCGTGGCTTCTGATCTTGTTGTTCCCCAAGACCATCATCAGGATTCAATGCACCTTATGAATGATCCCTTGAAATCTTCATGGGATTGACCTGAAACTTCGAGATGCTCTTTCGTCTTTTGCATCACGCGGTTTCTCATTGTTATCATTTAATTGTCGTTGTTGATAATTAAAACCTGTTTGCAAATTTCTAAAAAATTCAATTTCTTTTATTAAAAATAAATTTTTTAAACATAAACCATCACAACTTATAATCTTTATCTTAGTTTTTGTGGTTGAGATTAAAGTTTGTGTATAAGACTAATTAAAAAAATTAATTTTTATGATTGAATTTTATATATAGTTAGATGATCCCTAACCTTAATCTTAACTTTAACCATAAAAACAAACACTATCTTAATATATTTCTCATAAAAGTAATTTTCTTCCCTAATTACATGCTAACATTTAGACCCGTTCTTCCCATACATTATTAGGAACATGGTTATTACATCCATGGCCAACATTGCGGCTTCAGATGCTTGTGACCTTGTAAAGTTTCCAGGCCTGGCTTAAGAAAGGGAGGAGGAAGGGGAATCAAGTAATCATTTAAAGTTTCATGAAGTTATCACATTATTGGCTTTCTTAGACATGGTTTTTAGGCATAATTGAGGATTTTCCCGGCTCAAGCTTTCACCTCCTGCCTGTTAAGACTCTGAACCCACCTTTATACATGGCTATGGAGCTCTCCTACCCTGAACATGAAAAAAAGAAAGAAAAAAAAAAGAGTCGATTTCAAATCGTGGTATCCGAGGTGCCATTGAGCCTTCGTAGAGTCTTCCCATGATTTATCGATGAGTGAAAGACTGGATGGGCAGGCCGCGGTGGCCGGAGGGCATTTGTAGGTGGTGGGGAGGGAGCAAGCAAAACAGGTTTAAAAAACACGACAAGTTAACATCCGCAAGTGTGGCATGTCATCAATACTTCCTTACAATTCCGAAGAGTTGAAGCATAGTAAGTTAGTAGAGAGCTTTTTCTCTATTCTCCGTACCATTCATGGACAACTGTTTCCAGTCTGGCTCGTCACCTTGCGTTGTTTCGTGTTCCTGAGTTTCAACATTGAGACCATCCATCAAAGAAGTGAATCTTTCTTAAAGCTTTTTCTTCAATTTCCAGGCCAGAAAGTTCCTCCTTAGAATTGTTGAGGTCTGTAATTTTCTGGGGTTGACTTGAATTTTGCCCTTGTTCCTTCATCTCTTCCTCTTCCCTTTGAAGTTCAGAGAACCATCAACATCATTGATTTCTTCTTCTTTCTTCTTTTGACTCTGCTAACCGACTGACTTCTACAGAAGTTTCCTTTGCCTTGAGCTCGTGGCGTGGCTTCTGATCTTGTTGTTCCCCAAGACCATCATCAGGATTCAATGCACCTTATGAATGATCCCTTGAAATCTTCATGGGATTGACCTGAAACTTCGAGATGCTCTTTCGTCTTTTGCATCACGCGGTTTCTCATTGTTATCATTTAATTGTCGTTGTTGATAATTAAAACCTGTTTGCAAATTTCTAAAAAATTCAATTTCTTTTATTAAAAATAAATTTTTTAAACATAAACCATCACAACTTATAATCTTTATCTTAAATATTTAGAGTTCAAGTTTGTGTATAAGATTTATTAAAAAAATTAATTTTTATAATTGAATTTTATATATAATTAGATTATACCCCACCTCAATCTTAACTTTAACCATAAAAACAAACACTATCTTAATATATTTCTCATAAAAGTAATTTTCTTCCCTAATTACATGCTAACATTTAGACCCGTTCTTCCCATACATTATTAGGAACATGGTTATTACATCCATGGCCAACATTGCGGCTTCAGATGCTTGTGACCTTGTAAAGTTTCCAGGCCTGGCTTAAGAAAGGGAGGAGGAAGGGGAATCAAGTAATCATTTAAAGTTTCATGAAGTTATCACATTATTGGCTTTCTTAGACATGGTTTTTAGGCATAATTGAGGATTTTCCCGGCTCAAGCTTTCACCTCCTGCCTGTTAAGACTCTGAACCCACCTTTATACATGGCTATGGAGCTCTCCTACCCTGAACATGAAAAAAAGAAAGAAAAAAAAAAGAGTCGATTTCAAATCGTGGTATCCGAGGTGCCATTGAGCCTTCGTAGAGTCTTCCCATGATTTATCGATGAGTGAAAGACTGGATGGGCAGGCCGCGGTGGCCGGAGGGCATTTGTAGGTGGTGGGGAGGGAGCAAGCAAAACTCCTCGATCATGGGATGAATTCATACATGCCTAATTACTATCGCCAAACGAATCCCAAAAAACGTTTTAATATTCAAGAAGTACCCCACCATTTGATGCTTAAATCACGTCACGTGAGTTGAGCAATAATTATACTAAGGTTATTTTTAAAAATAGAAATCATATCATATTTAATGTATTATTAGATGAAATGCAAAACAGTGGATTTTAAGAAAACAAACACCTTGCAGATGGTATGAACCAGGAAACGACAATCCTGTGAATGCCAGACCCTAATTTATTAATATCATGCTTGGAATTGTTTTTTTCTTGGGAAAAATACTAAAATTATATATTTTTTATTTTTTAAGATTTTTTTTTAATATCCGTATGTCAAAATTATTTAAAAATATAAAAAAATAATTTAAAACTAAAAAAATTAATAAAATCTTAAAAACATATATACCAAACATAGCCTAAACCACCGTCCAAACAGGTACATGCTCCGAAGCTTTAAAGCGGCAGACGGCTGTAAAAAAGCTGAGAATGTCGAGAAAGAATAAGAACAAAAGAAAGGTGGTAAAGCAGAGGAACCTCATCCCAAAATTCTCAAGCCCTAATCGATAGCCCCATCATTTTTCTCTGCAGCATGAACTTCATGTTATGATTCATATCGCAGGCAAGGTCTCGGACTGAGAAGATAATGTTTTCAACGCAAAAAGCGACAGGAACCAGAAAAAGAAAACAAAAGGGGGCGTCTTTAAGCCGATTCTTTTCGGTGTTACTTTACCTCAAAGTTTTGTTATTGTTATTTTTTAAAATATTTTTATATTAAAATAATATTTTTTAATTTTTAAAAATTATCATGAATAACAAAATGATATAAAATATAAAAAAATTATTTTTTAATAAAAATTTAAATTTAAAAAAATATAATTTACAACACAGTAAGTTGTATTATTGCCATCTCTAGCCCCAAGTGTGAGGTTATATTTTATTTAAATACATGAAATCAGAAAAGGATTACGCTATTAAATTTTTTTCACAAAGAAAACTTAGCTTGAGTGATTTGAAAACTAGCTTAAGAATATTATTGCTGCAAGAAAAATAAATATATAAAATTATTACAACACTAGATCCGAGGGTTTTTAAGAACGGGTTGAAGTTATATTTTTTTAAAATTTATTTTTTAGTGTTTAAAATTATTTTTAATATATTTTTAATATTTTTAAATAATTTTTAGATAATTTTTTATTGTTTAAAATTATTTTTTATTTTAATATATTTTTAATAAAAAAATTTAAAACAATTTCTATTTCACTGGACTTGTAGCCATAAACTGTCTGACCCGAACATATTTTTTTTTTTTAAAAAGTAAAACAAAAGGGCATCACAAAAATATGGGAAAATAATAAAGTAAGATGCGGCTTCTCTTCCATTTCTTTTAACTACTCAACTTCGGCTAAACCCCTTCATTAGGGTTTTTTGGGTCTGTGTCTCTCTTCCGGGGTGCTCCTCCTTTTTATTCTTTTCCACTTAGGATTTTTTTTTTTATATATAAAAAGATTCTTGGGAGTAAGGGAGGGTTTTAGGTGCGCTCCAGCAAGAAGAACAGAGAGTCTGTATGGCTGAAGAGAGTGTTGTTACTGATTTGCCAGTGAAGAGGCCAAGAGAAGATGAAGAGAATGGAGCCTCTGCTGCCACTGAAGCCATGGAGACAGAGACCAACAGTAACGATTATATCTCCTCCGTTATTGCTGGCTGGTTCTCTGAGATTAGCCCAATGTGGCCTGGTATTTCTCTTCTCCAATACCCCTTCATTTTTTTGTTCTCCTTTTCTCTTCCTTGCAACCAAGAATACCATGAATCTCGAAAAGGTTCAGGACCTTTTTTGTCCTGTATTCTTTGGAATACAAGATGATATGCTCATGTTGTTTTGCGTAGCTGTTTATCTTTTCGGGGATTATGTTTTTATGTTGTTATCCGAGTTGTTCATTTTTTTGGTTGCTGAGGCAGTCTGCTTTGTATGAGATTATTATTATTTTTTGTTTATACTTGATTGGCAATCATGTTGCTCCTTTTGTTCCGAGTATTTGCTATTCGTTTTGGTGTTCTTGTCCATGGCCTCCCCCCTGGGATAATTTTTTTTTCCAGTATTATTTTTATTTTTTATTATAATCCTACTCTGGAATTTGCATTTTTTGTTGTCTAGACCATCAAATGTTCCAGTACACCCTTAAACACTGAATTATATAAAATAACTATCTAGATGATTGTACCTGATTAGCGGGAATTGGCTACCATCTGCTCTGTCTTGCGTGTCTTTGAATCTCATTCATGTCAAATGATTCTTAAAAATCTGGTATATATGCAAGTGTTGGGAGTTTTGATACTAATAGGGTTACCGAGAAAAGAACTAGCTCTGCATTTGCTAACAAAATGATGATTTCCTTCAACTTGCAATCCTCGTGTCATTCAATTGGGGCTAGCTCTGAAATCTTGAGTAAGGATACTTTATATCATTTAGAATACCTGCTAAGCACTTTTCTGTTCTGCACCTTCATGTATGTAATATTTGGCGTTTTTCTCTGTAATGTTATGCAAACCTGAAGCCTGTTATCTTAGCCAATTATATCGTAAATCTTCCTGCTAATTGCCCTAGTCTTTATGAACCCCGTGTTTTTGACTTTTACATCTTCTTATGAGATTCACTTTTGAAACCTGTAGGAGAGGCACATTCCTTGAAAGTAGAGAAGATCTTATTTCAAGGGAAGTCTGACTATCAGAATGTTATGGTCTTTCAGGTATTTAATACCATGGACATGTGCTAATCTTTTTGTCTTTTTATATGTGCGAAATATAACATATAAGCATCATGATGCTCTTTTGCAGTCATCAACATATGGAAAGGTTCTAGTTTTAGATGGGGTAATTCAACTCACTGAGAGGGATGAATGTGCATATCAAGAAATGATCACTCACCTTCCACTTTGCTCAATTGCTAACCCAAAGAAGGTATAGAATCAATTAATTGAATGGAAATACATTTGCAATCATGAGTGCCATTTGAGCATTGTTACATGTATCATGACACGTTTCAGTTAGCATTTCATTCCTGGTTGTGATTTTGTACCATCAAAGTGTAGTTGATGTGTTAATGTGTTTAGGATATGCTGGTACGGAATGGGCCATCAAATGCTCATATTTAATTTCATGGAATGAGACATTAGAGATGAAAGGCATGGTTTGCTTTGCTTTTGCCTTTATCACCCTGAGCCTGTAGCAACAATTTGGTGTGGTAGCAATTTTACTGCTAGTTATTCAAATTTACATGTGTCCAAAGATGGAATTAGGACAGCATTTCTTACTGAGAAAGCAGCAAACATGTCAAATTGAGCCTTTAAGAGCCATACCCGGAGGATATGGGATTTAAAGTAGAAGATGAAAGAGAAAGTCAAAAGACTTTTGACTTTGAGAATTGCCAATCTATAGAGGTTAAAAACAAAATTCTATTCAATGCTGTTGAACATGGGGTGATTATGCTGTGCTGATTGATGTGGTTTTATGTTCACTTGACTCCATTTGAGTTTTCTATCTCCAGTATTATTTATCATATTTACATGATACTAAAACTTGGTCTTTCTGTTTTCTTTCAAATTCTTGACACATTTTTTTCTCCATCAGGTTTTGGTTATTGGTGGAGGAGATGGTGGGGTCCTACGGGAAGTCGCTAGGCACTCTTCTGTTGTGCAGATTGACATATGTGAAATAGATAAGATGGTTGTTGATGTGAGTAGGACACTTAAAAGCTTAATTCATGCTTTGTCTGTTCCTAGATTTTTAATGGTTACATTAGCGATGAGTTGAGTTTGATATCATTAGAAGTAGTGCATTTTGCCTCTTCTGATTGAGTATGCTGTGTCGATTCCAATTAAATTAAGGACTGGAAATTTTGAAGTGTCCCTTACGTATTCTTTTTGTGTCTTCCAGGTTTCTAAAAAATTCTTCCCTGACGTATCAGTCGGGTATGAGGATCCCCGTGTGACTCTCCATATTGGTGATGGTATCAACTGCTTCTTCCTTGTCCCCCTCTTTTCTTCTCTTGCGAATTTATTTAACGGTCAAATTTATTTGAACTTGCAGGAGTTGCATTTTTAAAAGCTGTTCCTGAAGGTACTTATGATGCAGTTATAGTAGATTCTTCCGATCCAATAGGTAACAGCACCTCTGCAAGCTGTTGCAATTCTGTACTTATCATAGTGAACTTGAGAATTATCTTTTTTTAATTTAATAGCTCCTAATGCCTTTCAAAACATTATATTTCCATCACCTAGGTCCTGCTCAAGAGCTTTTTGAGAAGCCCTTTTTTGAGTCAGTAGCAAAGGCTCTCCGTCCAGGAGGAGTTGTGAGCACACAGGCAGAAAGTATATGGCTTCACATGAACATCATTGAAGATATTGTGGCAAACTGCCATCAAATCTTCAAAGGCTCCGTTAACTATGCATGGACTACTGTTCCTACGTACCCAAGGTTTGTGCTTATCCCCTGCTCTCTCTCCTGTAGTTTCCTCGGTTTGCACACGCAACAGAAACCTCACTCATAGAACAAAAGGCCCTCGTTACTTATCAAACCATCTCTTTCCAGCCTGATTCTTGCTTAGTTGTGTTTTATTTATTTTATGTATTTTTTGCTTGATGTTGTGCCTTTTCACAGTAAGTATATATATCTTGTGTATTCTTCAGTGCTAATGTTTGCTTGGATTTATTTATTTTTTCAGTGGAATGATTGGTTTCATGCTTTGCTCGACTGAGGGACCTGCTGTTGATTTCAAGCATCCAGTTAATCCTATAGATTCCAATGATAGTCAAAGCAAATCAAAACCCTTGAAATTTTACAACTCAGAGGTGAGAGGCTCCATAGCAATGTGCTTTTCTTGAACTAGCCAATGTTTCCAATTTTCTCTGAATACTGCTGTTCTGTTCTTACCGTTACTCCTTCCCATTTTCAGTTGCATACAGCGGCTTTCTGTTTGCCTTCTTTTGCAAAGAAGGTGATTGATTCAAAAGCTAAATGATAGAATGTTGAAGATTAGTGAAGCAGCAGAATTCGAAGCTGTTGTCAGGTGTTGGCGTTCATCCTCTCTGAAAGATATACGGCAACGAGTTATGGAATAAGTTGAGGTTTAAATTTATGTTCTCAGCATGGTTTAATAGGGAGAACTTGATACTTACCCACCTTGAAACTATTTCCGAGATTTTGAAATTTTTCTATAGTAATCAGGTAGACCTTTTAGTTGATATAATTCTTTTTTTCCGCCTGCCTCGTAAAACCGTCGATTATAACTTTTCCTCTCGACTTTGCAACTTGAGACATGTTTTCGCGTTCTTGACTTCGTAGAAGTCGGATCAGCCCGTGCGAGAATTATTTTGACATGCATAAATCCCAACAATTTATACACCGTGCGCTGGTATGATTAGATTTTAGTAAAAAGCCATTATTAGGTGTGTAGCAAAACCCCCCCCACAACGTTCTCAACTCGGACCACGGCTATTAATTTTCAGCAATTTTGGTTCAAAATGCTTTGGAGACCATGTAGGGGCATGTGCCAAGCAGTGCGGCTCAGGGTGTATTTGCTTTTGTGGCTGAGGTTTGTGTGTTGAATCGGGTGCGCCAAACTTGTTGTTCAGCCAGTGTTACAGCCATGCGAGCAACAGGATTACCACATAAGAACACAAAAATGAAAAAGTGGAATTAACTCCCAAGCCGCCTCAGATTTCCCACCGAGGTTTTTTGTGATGCGCTTGTTCAATGCGATTAGACCATACACCGTTATATATCTAAGCCTCTGCAGTTGTCCAAATCTGCCTCTAGTTTATTTCATCGTTGGCTCTTTCTTCCCTAGTCAGAATTTCAGCAGAAGCTATTTTATTAAGCAGTTGGATTATCCAAGGACGAGGGGAAAGGTTGCGTGGTCTAGCCGAAAAGAACTATCTGACACTGTTGCGACAGTCAAGAAGCTTTTGATTCGGATTCGCCGTGTCGTTGTTGCTGGCCAATTAGGCTCGCCCTCTGGACTTTATTGAGGGAGCGGCTACCTTCGGTTACCTTGGCCTTGTACCACATCCTCTGGTTGGCGACCCCAGGAATAATCCCCCCTTCTTCCTCTTAACAACAACAACAACAATTAAAGCTTTCGGTTCTCATTTAGATTTTGCAAGTTGGTGCCTAAAATGTACAATGAATCGCAAATCAGTTTCCAACCCGTCAAGTTTCGCGGTTTTTCTTTTTTCATTTCTCCCTTCTGGGATAGATTTCATTGATACAAAGAAGAGGACAATCTCACCATGCTACGCAATAAAAAAATATTTTTTAATATATAATAATAGAAATCAAGTGCAAAACCGAAAGAGTGTGAGCAAAGTATTATAACCCCCACACTTTGATGCATTGTGGATTATAGCATGGCACTGATAATTTTGCCCTTTAAAATAAAAACTCATCGGTTTTTGATATTTCAAAACTCATCGGTTTTTGATGTTTTGATTATTAGAAAATGATTGGGGCAACTTGGTATTTTTTTTTATTACATGATAAAATGAGCTTATTGTCTTTAAAGAAAAACTCGAATAATTGGTTTTTGGGGGCATTTTCAGATTCTTACATTTTAAAAGTATAATAAAATGTCTGAATTGTCGTTATGGTAATAATTCAAAGTATTGTTTTTAAGTATAATAAAATGTCTGAATTGTCGTTAAAAGTAAGATTTCTCTAATTGGACTTCAAGAAACTTTTTTTAAAATTTTCATCCAGACTTTTTAATTATTACCGGGTAAGAATAGAAAAAATTTAATATTTTAATAAATATAAAATATAAAATAAAATAAAAGTGACTAACTTGTGCGTATATTACGCAAGCCAACAAGTAAGCAACACCATTTTATTTAAATATAAAACCTGCTTTATATTATGGTAATAATTCAAAGTATTTTTTTAAGAAATATTTTGAAATAATATATTTTTATTTTTTAAAATTATTTTTAATATTTGTCTATCAAAATAATTTAAAAATATATAAAAACATTTAAATTTAAAAAAAAGATGCGAATTACATTGCATTCCAAATCATGCCATAATATATCACCTTCTAAATATTTTAAAAATATTCATTCCAGTGCACATCAAATTTTTAACTTCCTCGTTTTTTTATTTTAAAAAAGTGATTAGACCCATGTATGGGGTGGACCAAGTATAGGGAACAAAAAGATCAATCAAAGGAAAGAAAGGTAGTGCCTTTCTGGTTTTAAGCTTGGCCAGGTCCGATATTGAAGCATCATTTTTGCGAACACTCGAGCAAACAAAAAAGAGAGAAAAAAATTATTTAGGTGGGACCAAGTGGTAAAGATTTGGGACTAAGGGTTTGTTCTCTCTGTGGTTTCAGATTCGAATTCTTGTTTGCTCATATGATGGTCACTAGATGCTTACATGGTCGTTAACTTCAAGGCCCGTGGGATTAGTCGTGGTGCGCGCAAGCTGGCGCAGACACCCACACTAATCTAAAAAAAAAAAAGAGAAAGAAAAAATAAAAGACTAAAAACAAGACACCAAAACCTAAATTATCTTTCATGAGACTAGGAAAAAGCCACACCCAGTTCATGTTCCTGCGCATTCAATCGAGAGAAGAAAAACCAGCTTGGGATTTAACAGTTATGATATGGCCAACATTACTACAGCGTCTTCCCGGTATAAGAAAGAGTACGATGGACTTATGACTGAAAAGTCGTCAGTCGTCGTCTAAAAAGGCCTTATTATTATTATTGATACTTGTTTCCTTCCCTATCAAGATTACAGAAAATAACTGGGAAGAAATGTGGTCATTTGCCCTTTTGAAGAACACTACACAGAAACAATATGAAGTAACACCACACAACAACACAGGACCATTAGGGAGGACCGCTAATCTGTTGGAAGACAGGCTTGTCAATATCCTTTTCAAATTCAGGTATTCTTGGGCCAATGCTTTTTGTTGAAGCTATACTAGAAGAAGAGACAGAAAAGAGGGGGGGTGGGGGGGGGGTTCACTTTTCACAGAGAATGAGAAGCTATTTTGCAGGGGTTTCAGAAGGAAAGAAAGATGGAGTATTTTTAAGAAATAATTTTCAATGTTAATTAACATTGAATTTTTATAGAAAATTAGAGGCTCTGTCATCTAATATTTTTTAAAAATAGATTTCAAACACATAAATTAATTTAACAGAATTTAATTTACAAGGTATAGATAAACTATCTCTCTCAGAGAAAATAAAGTAACTTCTAACAAACGGGCCCTAAATAAGGCAACCAACCGTCAAGTCAACGTGTTCCGTTACATTTAATAGGAAGGTTATCTATTGGTGCGACGATGTCTGAAAATAACACTGCTTTTTGTCCGTTACTTATAATCGGTGTTGTTGTTATCTTCTTTGTCCCTCGTCTTATTATTGTTATTATTTTATATTATCTTAGCAACTCAAATTGAGTACCACTCAGTGTCTCCTAAAATCCAGTGCTACACCCTCCAATGACTGCTTCAATCTGTGATTACTGAATATATAATACAGGTGTTGTTCTTAAAGTGGGTGGTTTTGCAGAAATATGGAAGGAGATGATGATCGGATTGAAGAGAGTAGTGTGAGGTTGGTGGGTAGTAGTAACGATGGCATCGTTGATGGTGGTGGTGTTGGTGTTGGCGAGTCGAGGTGGGTGGATGGTAGTGAAGTTGACTCAGAGTCACCTCCTTGGTCTTTGCTTGACGAGAATGATAGCGGCCAAGGGTATGGATCTATGAGGAGGAGGCTGGTTAAGAAGCCCAAAAGAGTTGATTCTTTTGATGTTGAAGCCATGGAGATTGCTGGTCCCCACCCCCACCACTCCAAGGTACTCATAATTAAATTATCATCACCGTTTACTAATTACAATTTTTTTAATGGCTACCATACTTTTCCCTCGATGTATATTCGTGCTTGTGAAGTTGTAAATTGGGGGAAAATGCTATAAAATTGAGTTCCTCGTGAATTTTGTGAGTTGTGACCAATGATAAAGGTAGGGAATTGATAAACACCACCATTATTATAGTTCGTATAGTTTGCAGTTGTCCCATTTATTGCCTTTTCTTTTGGAGTAAGCTGAGCATGTGAAAGGGTTTTATCAGTGGCGATTGTGAGGAAGAGCATTCAATCTGGCATGGTTTACCCTACCCCAACCTATGGAATTCATGACCACTTATCACAGACTGCAAAAAATTTCTTGGTCTGATTCTTCGTAGTTAGTTTAGCAAACATTTGGCGAGGACTAAAATATTTCCAGCTTATTATACTAAAATACTTTGCGCAATTTTTAGGAATTCTATAAACAGCACATTTTCTGCAGTCGTGCTTAGAATCCATGGAAAGAGAGCACGGCCAAAAAGGAGTTGGAAGGTGAGGAGCTTATACTAGTCCCAAATATAACTTCTAGGCAGTCATAAAGATCCAACCCACTTTGACAAGCAGCCAAAAGTGGTTTGCTAGGATACAAAGAAAAATTTGCGAGTCCATGAGATCTTATTTTTTTTCTATTACTGAACCATTACTTTAATACATTAGGACCTTTCAGTTTGGCAAAATCTTGCTTTGGCCTTCCAGACACTTGGTGTGGTGTACGGTGACTTGGGTACAAGCCCTCTTTATGTCTTTACTGATGTTTTCAGTAAGGTGCCCATCAGGTCAGAAGTTGATGTCCTGGGAGCTTTATCCCTAGTTATTTACACAATTGCTCTCATTCCACTAGCAAAATATGTTTTTGTAGTGCTCAAAGCAAATGATAACGGGGAAGGTAAGAGATCTCTTTTCAAATTGATCAGTTTCTTCTTGCTTTATTGCTAGAAATCTCATGGACCATGTATTGATTAACACATCGATAATTCTGATTGCAGGAGGAACATTTGCTCTGTATTCACTGATTTGCAGATATGCGAAGGTCAATATGCTGCCAAATCGACAGCCAGCTGATGAAAATATTTCAAGTTTTAGGCTCAAATTACCAACTCCAGAACTGGAAAGGGCTTTAAACATAAAAGAAACTTTGGAGAAAAGATCATCATTGAAAACAGTGCTTTTGCTTTTGGTTCTGACAGGAACTTCTATGGTAATAGGAGATGGTATTCTAACCCCCGCAATGTCAGGTACATCAATATGTGTTGTGTCATTGTCAGGTAGCCAGCCACTAAGCAGTATATGCACTTAATCAAAGTGTTTGGGAAATTTCTAATTGCAGATGGTCTTAAAACTTGTGGATTTATATTTTCCATCCACCATTTAGAACTGGAGAATATACAATAGTGAAGGTGCTATCAATCAAAAGCTATGAGATTTCATAGGAAATCGGAAATTCCTGCAAAACATTTCGTGAATGCAAACAAAATCTGAAGTTACTAGCCTCTTAGAAACTAAGCTTTTGAATATCAAGGTGCTATCAATCAAAAGCTATGAGATTTCATAAGAAATTGGAAATTCCTGCAAAACATTTCGTGAATGCAAACAAAATCCGAAGTTACTAGCCTCTTAGAAACTAAGCTTCTGAATATCACTAAAGAAGAAGAAGAAGAAGAAAATAATGTCCTGACTGTGCATGCTACATAACTGTGGGCATTTAAGGATTTCTCGTCAAAGTCCAATATGATGAATTTATGCGAAGAACCAGGTAGAATTTCCTGTTGGATAAATCAAGAGTGCTGATTCATTGAAATCAAACTTATACAGTAAAAATGTTTTTGTTTGGCTTGCTTGTCCGTGTGATAGGTGGAGTGGTTGCAACTTCCAAACAGGTGGAAGCTATTGTTTAAGAGAGCTATTTTCATGAAAACATCATTTGCTGTTGATTTTATTTCAACGTTAATCTAGAATTGTGTGTTTAGTAATGCATTTCATGTGCATCTGCAAAAGTGCTTATGGACTGAAAAGGCATCAATTTGATGCTTTGTAGGTCCAAAAGCACTTTGGAAATACATTATCAAACCAGGGGGATGAGGCTTTTTGAACTTGTTTGTTGGTGTTCTATATCAACAATCATGGTGGAGTGTTTTATTGCCATTTCAATGTTATTTTTATTTTATTTTTTGAAATATAATCAATTCTGATTGCCTAGAGTGTTGCTAATGCACAATCATGGCATCTCTCATGCAGTGATGTCTGCTGTGAGTGGTCTGCAAGGTGAAATACCCGGCTTTGGTACAAGTAGGTATCTTTTTTCTTGTTTTCTATAACTTCTCTAGATGCATGTGTGGTCACTTGACTGTTTGAGGCCTGTTGTAAAGAACTGAAGAACTGAAATATTTATCATGGGTGACATATCCATATGCGATGTTATTAAAGTTTTTTATACCTTTTTTTTTTTCACCGTGCAATGTTGTTGCAGTCTGAGAGCTCCCCTAGCATGTGTGAAATCTAGGCTTATATTGTGGACTGCTTGTTTTGTTGGGCCAGCATGCACAAAAGGATAGCAAGTTTTATACAAATCTGATGATATTGGGGTGGATCCATGTTAGTAGGAAAGTTATTTTATTATGAATCCACTATATTGCTGGAATTTGCTATGTAGTTAACTCATTAGAATGCACTTTACTGTACATTTGTATTTTTTAACAAACAAAACAGAATAGAAACGATCCAATTCTGGGGAGACTTCCAATTATATATCTTTTCCCTGGCTATTGTAGATGCAACCAATAATGAATTTTGGAACCAAAATAGCTCCAATCTCACTGGTTTTGTCTATAGGTGCTGTGGTGGTTGTCTCAATCATAATCCTTTTGGGGCTTTTCAGCATACAGCGGTTTGGAACTGGGAAGGTGGGTTTCATGTTTGCTCCTGTACTTGCTCTGTGGTTCTTTTCTCTGGGTGCTATTGGGATTTACAATCTAGTGAAGCATGATATCAGAGTCCTCAAAGCACTCAATCCAGCCTACATCTATTTCTTCTTCAAGAAAAACAGTAGTGCTGCTTGGTCAGCTCTTGGTGGTTGCGTTCTGTGCATTACAGGTGCGTACTGTCTTAAACTGTGAGCACTGCTAGTGGGTTAGCTACATTCTTATCTTCCTCAGCTTCCCTGGTCTTATTGGATCTACTGGAGACATCTTTCGTCGGTAAGAGAAGATGTACTCATCCTTGCTCATTGTTTTTGAAGAATGCTACCCACACTAGCAGGTTAGGAATAGATTAACCCACATATAACTTTAGCTGGCAAGGCATCCACTGATTTTCTTCTGGTATAAAGATCACTCTACCTGAACCTCTGGTGTGCTAATGTTTCCATATGACTGATAAAATTGTTCTCGCATATCAATCATTCCTGTTGTGAAAAAGTCTCTTAAATTGTTCGTTTAGGGACACAGATTCCTATCAGTCATTGAATGAATAGACACACTGACAGGTACTAGTATCAAGTCTGTTCTTGGTACAGACATTTGGGTGATCCATTTCATTTCATTTTATTTTTAACTGTCCACATTGCTTCCTTTGACAGGAGAATGTTCTCCTGATCTGTTGCTTGTTTGCCTCTCTTATATCTCTTGTAGCACATTGTTTCTTTAATGTTAGATATTATGTAGAAGTTCAGTGGTAATGCAAAGGTATGCTGATAGAGTAAATTAGCTGTTTTTTTGGGCTGCTATATTGATTATTTCAAATGAGGTTTGGAGACAGCAACTATAAAGTACAAAGGCTGATTGATGCATCAGTCTTGCTTCAAAGCGAAAATGACAACCAACCTTTTCTATCCATCTTTGAGCTTGTCGTGTGGTATTGTAGAAAAGATACCTGTTTGATGCCACAACTTGTCTGTATGTCGTTTCAGGAGCTGAAGCGATGTTTGCTGACTTAGGGCATTTTTCAGTACAATCCATACAGGTTTGGTTCTGCTTCCCTGAATTTCTTCTCTTCCTTGAAGATTCACTTCATATATTTCGCCTAATTACTCTTTACTGCTTGCACAGATTGCCTTTACTTGTGTAGTGTTTCCCTGTCTTCTCTTGGCTTACATGGGCCAGGCTTCATATTTAATGAAATATCCTGATTCTGCAAGCAGAATATTCTATGATTCTGTTCCAGGTGACTTTTGCCACTAGAATGAATACTTACATTAGTTTATTCCCCTTCTAAATTGTCTCAAATCAAAATGTCTATATGCTGGATGCAAATTTTGACACGGTTCCTAAATCTCATGAATAACAGAGAGCCTGTTCTGGCCAGTCTTTGTCATTGCCACACTCGCTGCCATGATTGCCAGCCAAGCAATGATATCTGCTACGTTTTCATGTGTTAAACAAGCAATGGCTCTTGGATGCTTCCCAAGGCTGAAGATTGTTCACACCTCAAGGAAGCTGATGGGCCAGATTTATATCCCTATCATCAATTATTTTCTAATGATAATGTGCATCATTGTGGTTTCCATCTTTCAAAGGACCACGGATATTGCCAATGCATATGGTTAAGTATTTTCCTGCTTCTCCATCTTCAAAAAGTGTTCTTTTTTCCACATTCAAAATTTTCCTTGGAAATTTTCTGGAGTAGAAAACCCTGCTGGTGCCAAATGATTTCCAGTTGGAAATTTTTTGCTTTCCAATATAGCATGTTAAGTCGTTTTTTAATCTTCCCCTGTGAATCTAATGATTTCCTTGAAGAGAGGGACTGGGTTAATACTCGTTACTAATCCTACAATTCTGGGCTTTCTAATGGAACTAGTGCTGTTCTCGCAGGCATTGCTGAAGTTGGTGTGATGATTGTGAGCACCACGCTGGTCACACTTGTGATGCTACTAATTTGGCAGACCAACTTGTTTTTGGCTTTGTGTTTCCCGTTAGTGTTTGGATCTATTGAGCTCATTTACTTGTCTGCAGTTCTATCGAAAATCTTAGAGGGTGGCTGGCTTCCGCTTGCTTTTGCTACGTTCTTTCTATGTGTGATGTACACTTGGAATTATGGGAGCGTGTTGAAGTACCAGAGTGAGGTAAGAGAGAAGATTTCTATGGATTTTATGCTTGAGCTTGGCTCCACCCTTGGAACTGTAAGAGTTCCAGGGATTGGATTGCTGTACAATGAGCTTGTCCAAGGTGTTCCCTCAATTTTTGGGCAGTTCCTGCTGAGCCTTCCAGCAATCCACTCTACTATAGTATTTGTTTGTATCAAGTATGTCCCTGTTCCAGTAGTTCCTCAAGAGGAAAGGTTTCTTTTCCGAAGAGTTTGTCCAAAGGACTACCATATGTTCCGCTGTGTTGCCCGATACGGTTACAAAGATGTCAGAAAGGAAGGTCACCATGTGTTTGAGCAACTTTTGGTGGAAAGCCTTGAGAAGTTTCTGAGAAGAGAGGCTCAAGATCTTGCCATCGAGAGCAATTTGAACGAGTACTTCGATAATGTTTCCGAGAGATCAAGGGATTCTGGAGCTGCAGGTGGTGATGGGACAGATGAACTTAGGGTTCCTTTAATGCATGATCAAAGACTGGAAGACGCAGGAAGTTCTATTTCCGAAGAAACTTCCTCAGCATTTCCCTCTAGCGTTATGTCCCTGGATGAAGACCCAAGTCTGGAGTATGAGCTTTCAGCACTTCGAGAAGCAATGGATTCGGGATTTACTTATTTACTGGCTCACGGGGATGTGAGGGCAAAGAAAAACTCTCTTTTCTTCAAGAAACTGGTTATTAACTACTTTTACGCATTCTTGAGGAAAAATTGTAGAGCTGGTGCTGCTAATATGAGTGTACCCCACATGAATATCTTGCAAGTCGGGATGACATACATGGTCTAAATCGTTTTTACCATTCAAGACCGTGGTATTTTTTTATTTTTTTTTGTTGGTGCTAGCAACCCGTTGCAGTCTCTCCACTTGAAACTTTAAATTGAACTTGCGGAGACAAACAAGGAATAATAATAATAATAGCATTACAGTTGCATCTGGGTGTATTGCAGCGTTCATGTAGAATTCTTGATGAATTGCTTCCTGACATGCTTGCCTTCTTCTAATACGGTCATGGAGTCATCTCCATATACCTTTCAAGTTTCAACTCGGATCAACAATTGATTCTGTGGATCATTTCATGTGGTATGCCATGAAAGACTCTCGGGACATGTGATGTCTTCCTCATTCCCCTGGACTGGAAGCTTCTGTGTCAACAATGCTCTCTTTTATTCGGAAGTGTCTTGGGCCATTAAATGGTCTTGTGCATTTTTTCTTCCTGCAGATTAAGACTTACTAAATGAGCGCTGCTGAAGATGATGAAGAATGAGCTTTACTTATATATATAATTCATAATATTTTCTATAAATACTAGCCTCCAGATTTTATTCATTTTTACGGGATGTCGGTCGTCCAGGTCTAATGGACGTGTAGACAAATCGAAGTCCGAACTTTTAAGTAAACCACACGGTGGATTTTTCCTTTTCTTTTCCTCTTCTTTTTTTTTCAGTGGCATCCTCTCTTTAACATTTCTGGAGTGGAATCAAACAAGTGGCAGGAAAAATAGGGAGACCCCGAGGTCGATTTTTTCTTGTCTTTTCCTAAAAAGCAAAGGCATAAAGACACCACCAGTCTAACTTTGCTTATCCTTACTGTTTCGAAGCATCAACGTCAGTAGGTGCCATTTGCTCTCGGATGGATGCATTATGCATACGCAACTTGGAGGAGTCTTCGTCATTGAAGTCTTCTGGCACGTTCCAGAAATCAAATTTTAATTGCAATCAGAGTGGTGGATGAATCACTGTTCACACACGCACACGTAGACACAGACTTGCCTATCAGAAAACACCATTATTGTTTCGACGTGCCATGTAGCAGTCATCTTTATCACCTTCCTCTTCGCAAAATGAAAACTCGGGATCCTGTAATGCGGTCCAGAATCTTCCTGTACTTGATTAAGTGAATTAACAGGGAATAACCAGCTTGAATTTAGAAAGACTATCCATGAACAGCTGAATATTCAAACAAACAAAGAAAATCTAAGAGGATTTAATGGATCGAAACCATCATAGTATAAGTATTGAGTGGTTTATGAGTTAACAATAAATAGCTGGTTTTCTTGAGGTAGAAAAAGCTTTGATTTATCCATCATTCAAGAAAACCCCTTCAGCCCCTTCATCTGCCTCGAATATTCCATTAAGCTACATAATATTCTTAAGAAATTGCACTCCAACAAGAAACTATTACGATATACAAATATTCATTCACTGAAAGATAATAATTATTATCATGAGAATCCTTAATAAATCTCAGTTATGTATATCTCTTTTACTTTATTACTTGTAGCATTTACTCGTTGTCATACGATAACTAAATAGGGTGGGTTTTTAACTGTGTAAAGCTTCGTTATTTATCTTTTCATGTATTATTATTACGATGTCTTTTTTTCTCCAAGATTTGAGATGACATCATCTGCTCCAGTTACAAATTAATCAAAAAAAAAAAAAAATCAATCATGCAGGCTATGATAAAGCTAGGTGTGCTCGCTTCACTTTTCAAACCTAGCAGCGTTTATTTTTTTTTTAAAAAAAAAAATTATATTTAAATTAGTGCTTTTTTTCTTTTTTATTTTGTTCAGAAATTCTATTTTAAATAATAATTATTTTTTTAATTATATATTTAAATTTAAAAAGTTTTTTAAATTTATTTTTTATTTTTTAATAGATTAATTTTTAAAAAAAATAAAAAAATTAAATAATATTTTTCTTACATGATATTTTATTTTATTCAATTAATTTAATTTATATCACTATTTTTATTATTTATTTAAAATAATATATATTAAGACTTATTGTATTACAAATTACTATAATATAATAATATTTTTGCACGCCACATTAATCACTTTTCAAACATAGCAGCGTTTATTTTTATTTTATTTTTAAATTTTTTAAATTAGTGTTTTTTTCTCTTTTATTTTGTTCAAAATTCTATTTTAAATAATAATTATTTTTTTAGTTATGAATTTAAATTTAAAAAGTTTTTTCATTTTATTTTTTATTTTTTGTATAGATGAAATTTTCTTTTTAAAATAAAAAATTAGATAATATTTTTAATACATACACCCTTACATGATATTTTATTGTATTGAATTAATTTAATTTATATCACTATTTTTATTATCATTTATTTTAAAAAAAATATTTTAAGACCTATTATATTATAAATTGCTATAATATAATAATATTTTTGCACTCCACATGAATCACCAATGTAGCATATTCAGTCGGCATTATTAATCAGGTAAAAAATAAATACGACTTCTCCTGTTTTCGTAACACAGTAGATTGATTTAAGTATTCTTGAAAAGAAAAGTAGAAAAATAAAGTAATTCAGTATCTGCACTTTTTCCGGACACAATAAAATAACTAAAATATCCACACAAGCAGATAGTTTTTACTCGTATACAAACATTGTCATATTGTTTGATCATTCTCTTTTTATATTTGAAAAAAACTAACCTGGCTCATGGCATGGCGCGCGGACGCCGATCTGGTATTTTATCTAGAAGCCGCGTCACGTATCTTTCTTCCCGAATTTACCGGCAGTGATAAAGTGGGCACCCAACCAAATATTTTCCCGCTTTTTTTTTTAATTATTATTATATATATCCTAAATCCGGGGTTGAGAGTGCTCTGGCTGGATTGGGAACTTCTTTGACCACTGCAAGAAGTTTTCAAAAGCCAGGTGATTACTCAAAGATCCTTCCTCGAGTCAGCTAAGAACCCTAACTCCATCTCTGGTCCAATCACGAGAATTTGATTCTTTAAATTTGAAGTTACTAATTTAAATGTTTGTTTGTCTAAACAACTCGGTAAATATCCACTCTGTCACACAGTTGATCGGCTAGCGTTACGTCCACTCCGGTCACTCTGTCACGCTTTCCATCTCCTCTCACTAATCCCTGTGCTAGAAGCCTCCGAGGCTTTGGTTGGTTTTCTTGTTTTGGCAAAGATATGGATGGAGCTATCCTAACACCAGGTAATTAGGGTTTTTCGATCACCGCCCCAAGTTCACACATTTAACATGTATGATTGAAAAATTTCGGTTACAATGACTGATTGATTTGTTTCCATAAGTGAATAAAACCCTAATCCATAATTAAATACTTCCATATAATCAATGGAATTAGATTATTTCATGTTAGAAAACATTTTGCTCCATTGCTCTGTTTCACAAGTTTGTTGAGGGGATCCTTACAGATGCACGTAATCGTGCTACTCTTTCTTCCTTCTTTCTTTTCCACTTGTTTGTTGAGTAACAAAAATCTATAAAAAATTAAACACATGCAATCCATTCTTGTCTCTTGCAGCAACATGTTTCATGTCAAACACCACTCCGACATGATTTACATAAAGTTAAGGAAGGAGGAGGAGATAGAAGCCAGCGGAGTTTTCAAAAGATGCCCGAGTCTGATTATGCGGGCTCAATTGGAGAGCACATCAGGACGGCACCACCCTTCGCTCCACTTGTTCAAATCACAATAGAGTTCTCGATATAAATTTATAAAGAAAAAAAGAAGTAAATAATAATCACTTGGTTTTGAGCATGATTATAACTTAGTTCTTTGTCTTTGAAAACCACAATCTAGTCCCTTTGTAATTTAACTCATGTTCTTCTCTAAACGAGCACGATGCTGGTTTTCTACCAGAGTTTAAATTTTCAAAGGGTGAGGTCTGGTATGTAGCAAGAAAACAAACCGATATTTTCAGTAAGACAATGTTCAACGGAGAGTGAAGAGCTTAAGCCATAGATTTTGTTTAAAAAGGACTGAGTTATAATTGCAATAAAATACCAGGGACTAAACAAGTAATTTACCATAAATAAAATGCCCTCTGAATGAGGAAACAAAAAAAATCCTCACCACCTAATTTCTTTCTTTCTTTCTTTGTTTTTAGTTTTTTGCCTTTTCTTGTAGGAATGAAAGCAACTACCTAATTTATGTCTCTCTCAAAGCTTTTATCTCTCTTAAAAAAAGGCACGCAACACATTTATTTTAGCATTTCGTGTTTCTGCTTGTGATGCTTTATTCGTGGTTGTTCAACTGCTCCGCTGTCGACATTCAGCATTAGTGCTCTGTTCTCAGCCGAATGAAGAAAACAGATATCTGTATCTTGGCCTGCAGTTGTTCAAATTAAATCTCCTCCATTCTTGTTAGTTTTGAGCAAATGGGTCATCGTCGAAACGAATATTTCAACCTGTGAAAGCTTCCCTCTCAGTCTCATCATGGATCTGGAATCTGGGGTTTTTCAAAACCATGTGAAGGTGACTTCTTTTTTTAGTATTATTATTAACCTTTGTTGCAGAAGAAGAATCATGTATATATTTTTTTTTGGGCGTGTTTCAGAAAGAATCATGGAAGACAGTGTTAACTTTGGCATATCAAAGTCTAGGAGTTGTGTATGGAGATTTAAGTACTTCGCCGCTGTATGTGTACAAGAGCACGTTTGCTGAAGATATTCAACATTCTGAGACAAATGAAGAGATTTATGGCGTGCTCTCTTTTGTTTTCTGGACCCTCACCTTGGTCCCTTTGTTAAAATACGTGTTTATAGTGTTAAAAGCTGATGATAATGGTGAAGGAGGTACTTTTGCTCTCTACTCCTTGCTTTGTCGACATGCCCGAATCAACTCACTCCCCAATTGCCAGGTGGCTGATGAAGAGCTCTATGAATACAAGAAGGATGCTGCTAATACTTGTTTGACCCCAACAACTACTTTTGGATTAAGATTGAAATCTACTCTCGAGAAGCACAGGGTGTTGCAGAGGTTCTTGCTTTTGTTGGCTTTGATTGGGACTTGTATGGTCATTGGTGATGGTGTCCTTACCCCTGCGCTTTCTGGTAATCATCACTTATTTGATCACTTCTAGCTTGAAAACATTCTGTTTTTATTTTTTAGGCTCCAATTGTATTGTTTGTGTGACCGTTGGATACCATACGTACAGTTTTCTCTGCGGTTTCTGGCCTAGAGCTTTCCATGGCAAAAGAGCATCACAAATGTAAGATACTTGCCACTTCTTTTCTTATTTTCTGTTTTGGAATTCCAATGTCCTTTTTCAATGAATATGATTCCATTCTTTGTAGTAGATTAATTATGGTCAACTGGCTTGAGTGGGTAAGGTTACTGCTTTTGCTTTCTCTCAAGGTTTCTTCTGGAAGTTCTCTTCATTGGAGTACCTTTTGGTTGGAATTCAATGCCGTGATAAGCAAATTGGAGCTCATCTTTGTGCCTGAGTTATTCTCTAGGTTTCGTCAACTTCATAATGCGTCCTGTTGTCTTGATTTTATATTTTTTCTTTAGAACTTGTGAAACTTGCTTATTTTCATGTCTATGTAAGTAAATATGCATCCTGTTTGCCAAAATCGAAGAACTGCAGGATGGATCTCCTGATTCTACTGTCAATTATGTAAAATTGTGCCAATTAATATGCTAAACTGGCATTTGTTTGGCACAACACTAGAATCTGATCATGCTAGACGAACTCTTCATCTCTCTCCCCACTTTATTTTCTCTAAAATATTTAATGCGAAATAATGTGCTCTTTTGGAAAATTTTCATTGCTGCGATGCTCAATAAGGAAAAAAAAATAATGTTGACAAATTCAAATTGAAACTGCAGAAAGTACGACAAATGTGACCATCCTGTAGAAAAATGCCAGACAGAATTTCCAATTTTGAAAAAGCAGTCCCTTTCATATGAGGCTGCTTCTTTTCTCATTCGTACTGCTATCGCCATCGGCACTGTGCATGCCGTACATGACTTGCCTCTTACTGTTATATTGCCATCTGAAAAATTCAATAATTTTGCAGATGTGGAAGTTCCAGTTGCATGCACCATACTCATTTGCTTGTTTGCCCTTCAGCATTATGGCACCCACAGGGTTGGGTTCTTGTTTGCACCAGTTGTTCTCATGTGGCTTTTGTGCATCAGTGCCATTGGGATATATAACATCATACACTGGAATCCTCATGTTTATCAAGCTCTGTCACCTTATTACATGTACAAGTTTTTGAGGAAAACTCAACGAGGAGGTTGGATGTCCTTGGGTGGGATTTTGTTATGTATAACAGGTATTATTGGATTGACTGCTTCTTTCAGGCCATTTACAAGCATAGAGGAAGCCAAGCCATGATCACTGGAACATCCTTCATTAACCATCCTCTTGGTTTTTTTTTTTTTTTTTTTTTTTTTTTTTTTTTTTTTTTTTTTTTTTTTTTTTTTTTTTTTTTTTTTTTTTTTTTTTTTTTTTTTTTTTTAATACAGGCTCAGAAGCTATGTTTGCTGATCTTGGACACTTTTCTCAATTATCAATCCAGGTATATATACTCTTAAAGAACTCAATTATACTTAGATGAAGCTTTTGTACTGAATTAAGTTGGTTTGCATGTCACAAATATTAGTTGTCAGATCTACTACTTTCATTCTGCATCACTTGCACTTACAGGGCAGCAAGTTGATTTATGTGGTTTGAGCTTTGTGAGTTCCTATCTTGCATTATGTCGATGCCTTACTAGGATTTTGATCGTGCAATTGTAACTGTAAGTAACTAATGGAATTAATGAGTATTTTGGTTTAGTTTGGGGTGGTGGCCTAGGCTATTTCTTTTTTCTCTTCACCAAGTTCTGTCTCCTCCTCCTAAATTCTTCTTGCGACAGTACCTCAGGTACTTTTCACAGCTATAATGACATCCCATTTTCTACAAAACAATTGCCTAAGCTACTTTGATTAAGCATTTACCAAACTCTAGCTCACCATGAATCCTGTGTGGCACAACACTAAATCTTCCTGCATACAATATTGGACAAGATACATAATTTATTTTCTTTCAAGATATCAGAAGAAGCACTCGCAGTCTTGTTTTCCAGCGTAAAATAGAACTTAAAAAAACTATTCCCATTCAAATAGCAATATAGAAATAAATGAGTGTAAAAGAAAAATAATATGGTTAGGTTAAATGACCTGAAATTACATAAGTCAATGCCTTATTCTAAAAGTTTTTCATGTCCTGCAGATCGCTTTCACCTCCTTGGTTTATCCATCGTTGATTCTTGCATATATGGGACAAGCTGCGTACCTATCTCAGCATCATGTTATTGATAATGATTACCATATTGGATTTTATGTGTCTGTTCCGGGTAGGCACCTTTAAGATTTCTTCAAGAAAATTATATTATTTGGATATGACTAATGCTATTCCTCTCGAAATAAGTTTTCTGAATCAATTTCCTGAATAATGTGAACCATTGGTGGGGTGAATCTCACTGGTGGGTCCCACAAAAGACCAAGCATCAAGTGGCTAGGTACTTTTTAGGAAACTCATTCAGGACAAATATTTCAAGACAGATAGCGTTATTCTTTGGATAATTATGCAAGTTGACTGACCAGAATTACCAACGTTGTTGTTCCAGGTAAATTACGATGGCCAGTTTTAGTTATAGCCATTCTTGCTGCAGTAGTAGGAAGCCAAGCCATAATCACTGGAACATTCTCTATAATCAAACAGTGCTCTGCCCTGGGTTGCTTCCCAAGAGTCAAAATAGTTCACACATCATCCAAAATCCATGGTCAGATCCATATCCCAGAGATAAACTGGACTTTGATGCTGTTGTGCTTGGCTGTTACTATTGGTTTCAGGGACACAAAACGTCTGGGTAATGCCTCAGGTATGACCATTAACGGTGTTGAACACAAGTGCATGTTCCTTTTCTGTGCACAGCAATCTAATACGCATATTGTTTGTTCATTTAAACATCCTTTGTGCTGTGGGAACTTTAGGTTTTAGCTTCAGCTTGCGGCATGTTATTCAAAGAATCATAAATACATGTCTGCTACTTAGTTGTTCAGTACCGGCTACCAAAGGGCATTTGCCATGATATTGGCCTTGATGAATGCAACCATATCTCTTCAAAATCAGATTATTTCTTTTGATGATAATATGTGAGAGGTAATGTGTGAATTGAATTTTCCAAATCTAACTATACAAGTTTCAATGCTAAGACTTTACACCAGCCAATTCATGGTACTGGTAGTAATTTGTGCTAAGAATGCTGTAGCGAGTAAGGAGCCCATTATCCTACGTGTAAGAGTCTAAAGATTGAACTCTAGCATCCAAATGACACGGGCATTACATGAAAGTCCATAGGCTATTCTGTCTGCATGAGGAGCCATTCAATTGTATGTATGCAGATGCATGAATCGGCTGTTTGTGCAGTAGTGTAGCAAGCATATGACAAGAAAGAGAAGCTAGATTTATCCATTAGAATTCATTTAAAACTTTTAAACGAAACCTTAATGTAATGTGAAAGAACTCACCTAGATTTAGTTTGCTAAAATGGTAGGATTTGGGGTTTTATCCAAATGAATTCCAAGATATTGATCTGCTGATTCTGAAGCGTTCTAAAATCTCCCTTAATGCTTCATGAAAAATCAGTTTGCATTAAAGGATTGACTGAAATTTCATTACTGTTTTAATTCCTTGCTTATTTTGAAACAGGTTTGGCAGTTATAACCGTCATGCTAGTTACTACATGCCTGATGTCTCTGGTTATCGTCTTATGTTGGCACAAGTCGGTCTTCCTTGCAATATGCTTTGTATGCTTTTTTGGCACAATTGAAGCTCTTTACTTCTCAGCTTCCCTCATAAAGTTCTTGGAAGGGGCCTGGGTCCCTATTGCCCTGTCATTCATATTCCTGATCATCATGTGTGTGTGGCACTATGGTACACTCAAAACATACGAATTTGATGTCCAAAACAAGGTCTCCATTAACTGGCTACTTAGCTTAGGTCCCAGCCTCGGTATTGTGCGTGTTCGAGGAATTGGCCTCATACACACAGAGCTGGTGTCTGGAATCCCAGCAATCTTCTCCCACTTCGTTACCAACCTTCCAGCATTCCACCAAGTCCTGGTCTTCCTCTGCATCAAATCTGTCACTGTTCCACATGTTAGAGCCAAGGAACGGTTTCTAATAGGGCACATTGGCCCTAGAGAATACAGATTATATAGGTGCATTGTGCGATATGGATATCGTGATGTTCACAAGGATGACATGGAGTTTGAGAAGGATCTTGTATGTAGTATAGCAGAGTATATACGCACAGGGAACGCTGAGCCGAACAGTGCAAGGGATGAGATGGAGAGTGAAGATGACAAAATGACAGTAGTTGGAACATGTTGTACTCATACAGATGGAATCCAATTGAGGGAGGATGATGTTGACAAAATAGAGTCGGCTGGCACCTCAGAGTTGAGGGAGATTAGGTCCCCGCCTGTGATGCAACCTAGGAAAAGAGTTAGATTTATAGTACCAGATAGCCCGAAGATTAACAGAGGTGCTAGGGAGGAGCTGCATGAACTTATGGAAGCTAGGGAAGCCGGGATTGCTTACATACTAGGGCATTGTTATGTTCGAGCCAAGCAAGGGTCTAGCATGCTGAAGAAGCTTGTAATAAATTATGGGTACGAGTTTTTGAGGAGAAACAGCAGGGCACCGGCCTATACCCTAAGTGTACCTCATGCATCTACTCTGGAGGTGGGGATGGTATACCGTGTCTAATTGTTTTTCGTTTTACATACAGGATAATAAACCTGTCATGTACATCTTGTAATGTTGTGTAGTAGATCATAAAGAAAACCCACTGCAGTGAACAATGTGGTTGCTGATGGAGCTCTTGCTCTTGCTCTTGCTCTTGGGCAGTTACGATGTTTCCTGATCAAGTGGCCTCTTTACAAGTGTTGAAGGGTCGTTCGAAGGAGCAATTTTTGCACTGATGCTTTCTCTCTTCTCTTGTGTAGTCTCTTTTTATTCCCATCATTTTCTTCTCCCCTTTTATTTTATTTTATTCTGCTTTTCTTTTTCGAAACTTTTTTCTCATTTCCTAATTGGGTCTGTAAGGTGTTGGTGCAGTCCTAACTCGCCGTGTTTCATGGTTGTGGAATAAGTACAGATTGGTCCCTTGAGTTTTCAATTCCTTTCAAATTAGGATTCTGCTTGGATGGCGTTTCCTGCAGCCACGTAATGAAATGAAGGTTTGGTGGGTTAGTGATGTTATGAAATAGCTTATATACTAGGAAGATAAACAGAGGGAGCTGTGTCTCACGTTGAAAAGGTACGAGATTTTATTATATTTTATAAAGTGATTAGATATTAAATCAATAATTTGATGTTGGAGGGAAGAAAAACTAATATATATATATGATAGCACTTGACATCATGTAAAATAGATATTTTTTAAGAATTAATTAATTATATATGACAATTGTTAAGTCATTCAATTAATTTATTTGAAGGGTTGTCTTTCTAATTGTATAAATATATATTAGGATGAAAAGATATTATTTTTATTATAAATATCAATTTGAGACCGACAGAAATTATTAAGAAAACAATTTTCTTCTCTTCCAACATTGCGGCCAGGCCACGCTTAACACAGGCCAATAGAAAGAAGAAATTCCGTTTTCAATAACTAATTAGAAAGGGCTTGGCAGACATTCAAAAGATGCAGATGAATTTAGACGGGGATCGAACGAGGAAGATATCCTTGCTGGTGTGCGCACGTGTGCCATATAAGTTGCCATTCCTGACAGGCCACCAACCTAAAATTAGGACGCCCGATGATTGATCATCTCCAGCCCCTCGTTCTTCCCATTGATAAATCTTCTTAGGAACTCCTGGGATATAATTATGTGAAGAATACACACACACACACACACACACACACACACATATATATATTTATTTATTTTATGATAAGGATATCTTCGAACCAAGATTAAATCTTGGGGCGGAACCATGGCACGTGTCGGGGAGATTGGCACCCCTAAATTTTATTTTAATCCTTAAATTTTCAGATTTTTCATAACACTTATGCATTTAGCCCTTTTAAAAATAAAATATTTGCTCTCCAACCTTATAGTTTCTATGATGACGCCTCCAATTGAAATTTTATAGTTTCACCCCTGACTAAATCCTTATCAATAAAAACCCCTTTTGGATAATTTTAGAAACATACTTCTGTATCAGTTTGGTGTGTTAAGGAAAATTTAATAATTTCTTTTTTATGGCAGTTCTAGAATTTAAAACTAGAAAGTTATTTTTGTAAAAAAAAAAAAATACTAAATTAGTGTGGTCAAACCAAATTCATTTGAAAATAAAGCAGGTTGCACTTTTTTCTTAGTTTGGCAATTAGTGTCATGTGAGCTTAATTAGTGTCGGTGGTATTTTCTAATTATTAAAATTCTAGTTATTTAAATAGACGGTTAGGAGTGATGATTACCACTATGATTATTTTATATATGATAATAAATATAGTTCGTATAATTATGTTAATAATTGCATTAACAGTGATCTTCATTCTCAAATCGGGACTACTACATCTATTTTAATTGATAGTGAAAATTACAATGAAAGTTATATTTTTACTTACATTTTGATAGATTAAATTATTTTTTTGATAAAAAAAATGATTATATTGATATTTTCAATATATTTTTTTATAAAATATTTTTCACATAAAATATAAAGAGTTTCCTCTACTACTTGTGCTAGGTAACATGAGCGCGTTGGTTACTAGATCGAAAGTTCATGTACTATCACTAGGAAAATGGCCTTGCCATGATGATGAAGCATTTTAAGCTGTAGATATTTGACGTTGAAGTAACTGGCTTTCCAATGGATAAATTCCGAAGCGGCCTTTTTTTGCAGAAAACAAATGAACTTATTCATCTCCGTAGGGACTGCTCTGGGAATTTCATACTCGTAAACCCAATCACAATCCATGCTTTCTGGAACTCGGGGGTATTCACCATTCTCTCCTTGCTTCAGGTATATAGCTTGCTTCTGACGGTCACTTTTAAGCTTCATTGGAGCTCAGATTTGGCTTTCTACAGTTTGGACTCTTTGGGGGCCGCCAATAAAGAGTTTGCTTGGAGCGATAAATATTGCCCTTTTAAGTTGCCGTGTCAAGAAATAAAGCTAACACTATTTCTGGTTGTTCTTGTTCAGCAACAAGGATATGATATCAAGGAATTATTGCAGGCAACCTGATAGGGACCAAATCTCTTCATCCACTGCTTGTTCAAGCAAGACTTGTTCCTTGTGTGCCAATTCCATGTAGATTTGCCATGTTCCTACGCAAGAAAGGTCGAGTAATAGATGGAAAGTGGAAGTGTTTGAAGTTAAGTAGCTGGTCTTGGCTATCAGGTCAAGAGAACATGATTTCAATTATTCTGCAACATTTTGCAACCTATTTTGAGCATCGTCATCGCATTGTCCATTTTGGATGGATTCACGCTTGGTTACCAGTGGATTTGTCAACGTTGCATAGTCAATCGGTCATACTTCACGTAAGTTCTTGTGTGGTTCTGTCATTTTATAGAGAGCCACAGAAAGTTCTCGGAGGAGAAGGTATAATTGTTGAAGAATGGGGAGGGGGGCACCGCCTCGATATTCTACACGGTGACTTCCGGTTCCAGGCCGCTCACATTTTTTCCTCTACTTTCTTAATTTAGTCATATTCCGTGGTAATGATCCCTCTGAATGTTGGTGGCTTTAATTGACCAATTAATTTTGAGAGATTTTAGACCGTCGGTTCATCTCCTTATGAACTACCATGAGGTTGATCAACAGGGTTAATTGATCAAGCTGAAGGACCATGCGTGTACACAGATGGTTACCGAATTAAAAAAAAAATAATACCCAAGTTAATTAATTAAGAACAATTGACAAGCGAAGCATAAAAGTTGGAGAGCAAACTATCAAAATCTTCACTATGCTTGCCATGAACATTAAGTTAGAGAATTATCGAAGAATATAGTTGGAGAATTATCGAAGAATATAGTTAAGAAATATCAAAATCGCTGTTTCTTCTTCTTCGTCTACTTTAGCAAGAGAGCAGGTGATGCTTGCCCGTGACATGAAGTTGGAGAATGTGGACTCTAATTGGCTAGCAAAAATTAAAACAAAGGTTATAAGGTCAAAAACGAGAAATTAGAGGGAGACAGTCGTTTTCATCCCAAAAGGATCAGACATCAAACTGTACCTTCTTATTATGTAACAACGGGTTGGCTCATGAATTTCTGTCCAAATGGCCTTCACCAAATCATTGTCAACCACGCATTCGATACACAGAATCAGAGAACAAGGCATCTTCATAACTTCTTAAGACCAATTTTTATCAAAGCACCATGTAATGCAACTATATTATTTTTACCAGACCGAGTGAACCCTAAAAAGCACTAAAGCGGCTCCCAAAAAACCCCCATTCTCTAAGAATAAATCCTGACACCAAGTATACCCCGAAGCCTCCAAAATCTCTGCATATTGTCACATACTCAATACCCATTTGTTTAATGCAGAGAATTGGTTCGAGAGCGGATGCTGTGGCGGTTGTGTATCGGATCTCCATAATTTACAGGCAATATCACCGTAGTTCCATGCTTCACATCCTGCTCTTGAACTGCCCCAAACACAATCTCATTGGTTTTCTCGTAGCTTTGCTCATAGTAAGTATGTGGGGTAGAGGATTGATACCGATGATGATGCTGCTGTTTCTGCTGCTGCTGCTGCTGCTGCTGCTGAAAATCTCCATCCCACCCACTATAGATAGAACGACTTTGCCGCCATTGATGCATCTTTTCTGTATCCTTCGACATGAATGGATAGGTTTTCCTAGGCGTTGGGGTTCTGGTTTCAGTTGAAGGCGGCTCGTCTTCATCTGGTATCACAAAGCTGTCTTGCACAGGCCAAGAAGTTGATTGCTGCTGGTAGTTTTGATACTGATAGCTTGGTTGCTTCTTTCTGAAACTGGGAAATATGCCTCCCAAAATTTCTGCAATAGATGCCCAAGTGTTGATGAAAAGCTTGCCAAGGGATCCAAATAGGCCTTCCTCATGCTTCTCCTGTTCATCTTCTGTTGGGATTAAAGGTGGCCTGAATGATTTGATAGGCTTCTGATAAGGATTTCCTGTAGAGCTAGTTTCCATTGCAACCTGGTCCACCAGAAGCGCAGAATAAGAGGTTAAAGAATCTGTCCATTGCGTACTAGAAGATGGTAAAATGCAGATAAATGCTTTGCCAGCATAATTGATCTATGTTTGGCACTTCAGAGAAATGTGACCGAACTACTTTCAGACAAGAGACGACATTGCCATTTTGGCACTGAATAAATGGACCAAGATTGCATTGCGAACCTCAAAGTGAATTGTCTAAAAGAAATTCATTTTTAAATTTCGTTTGCATAGATTTATTTCTTCCTGGCAAAGCCATGAAGCATAATTCTGCAAAAGCTTATCTGATAATCATCCATTAACCAACAGGGGAAAACTATTACAGAGTTAGCTAAACAAATAAAAATAAACAAAAGAGTGAAAAAAAAAAATAGACAAGTTCGAACTACTCCATGGAGAATAATTTGTTTAACTGTCCACCAATAAGTATCCTTGTAGATGTGCTAAGGAGTAAGGATTCAAGAAATGACAATTTGTTGAAAAATAAGTGACACTTACATTCTGTGGAGAAACAATCATTCCCACCCTGCGTTGCAGCAATGCTAGCATGTAACCAAAGAAGCCAGCTGCTAGCAGCACTGCAATTCCTGCAAAGAGAAAGATCACCTAAACATCAAAACATGTTGACAAATAAAAGAAGATAAAAATTCAAATGGATCAGTTTACCAAGCGGAAAACCACTTCCATATTGATAAGCACAGTCATCAAAATGCAGCTGGATCTCTCTGATGGCTTGGTTTCCTCTGTCTATAACAAGTAGGGAGCAACTGCTTCCAATGTAAAGCACGTCAAAATCATTAGAAAACTTCGCATCTTCACTTGCCCCATCAACATGGCTCCCTCGGCCCCATTTCCCTCCAGCAATTGTTGTAACCCCTACATGAAGATTTTTCAACCATATCAGCAACTAGCATCTACAGCCAGCATTAGTAACAACCTTCTATTGATAACAGTACTCAAGCCCCCCAAATCTAAGGTTGCCTTTAAACCCCTCCCAAACAAAATACTGAGCATCTACCTGCATCACTTATCTTCCTGATTGCCATATTCATGGTGTCTGCAACATAAATGTTTCCTCTGTCATCTACAGTAAGCCCTTTTGGGTGGTTCATCTTTGCCTCTCTCAACTTTCCATCCACATGTCCAGAGTATCCTTCATGGGATCCAGCCACCAGCTTAGGTCTGCTGTCTGCACGGTAAATGCACAATTGGTTTAAGGTAGAGGAGATGTAGCAAATTGTTAGTTGCAATCCACTACACCACATCGTGTAAAGTGCAAATATGAAAAAGAAATTTCTTTGTAAATTGCAGCGCGCGTAAGTTGCAATCCACCACATGCACGGTGGGGAAAGTGGTATCTATATTGAACTTCACGAGGCTATTTCCAGAGAAATAAGTTTGTGCAAGCATCTCTTCCTGAAACTTTTTTTTTCCAATAAAATTGCTTTGCATTTTTCTTAAAACGATGAAATTGATGTATAATTTGACATCTGAGAAAACATCATACGCGTCAAATAGAACAAGCAGCTTATCTGCGTTCTAAATGCAGACTATTGAATATTGGCCTATAATCTTTGTCTTTTGTTTAATACAAAGTTACAGGAAAAGAAAAGGTTATAAGAAATGATTGGTAGAGGCAAAATAAAAAAAAACATTACGCTCGAAACAAATGCATCAGAGGAACAGGGAAACTTATCCATGAAGATAAGGACAATCAATCAATATCCCAATTCATTACAAAAAACCCACTTACAGAGAGACAGGGAAGAAGACATCCTGTAAATGTTACTGTTAACAGAGTCCAGAATCAGAAGCTCCCCACTGGGCAACACCTGCACGGAGTAAGGCTCAATCCCGAGCTTGCTTCCATCAAACACTGTCTCCACGGTATACCCGCTCTCAAACTTCATCATTGGACGACCAGAGATCACTGCCACCGAAAGTTCCATGAGACCAAAACCAGCAGGAAAAAAAACAGAACAGAACAAAAGGAGCAAACGTGGCGGTAGAATCAGAGATCCAAACCTGTTTTGGTGGTGGCTTTCATAGACCATAGCCACTTCATGAAAGCAGACAAGACATTTGAGAAAACCCCACTAACAATCTCTACGAAAAGAAAGAAATTAGGCTAAAATCTTCGAGTCGATAAGCAAATAAAAGATCAAACAAAAGCAGCTTACTCACTTGCTGGTGAAGTAGTAGTGGGAGCTGAAGTGACACCTCCAAAAAACAAGAGCAAAATAATACACAAAACAAACACATTCTTCCCCATTTCGCCCATTTATTCTCAATGGAAATGTGAAGAATCAAGCTCTTTGCATTGGCAACAAACCCTAGTTCATATCTGGGTCTTTAAGCAAAAAGTAGGGGGGTTTTTGAGATACTACGAGAGAGAAATAAAGAAAAGTAGCTGATGAGATTCGAGAAGGGAAGATAGGAAAGGTGAAAAGAGACAAAGAAAAAGGTTTAGCCAAAAGGGAAAAAAGCAAGTGAGGTCACTGACTCTATGCCATTGCCAGTTGGTGGTGGGCGTGGGGTGCCGTGCTACTGTTCTCTGCTAAGAGACCCTGTGTTAAGCTTAAGAGATGCAGGCAAATCATTTTTTCCTTGCCTGTGATTGTTAAGGATAAAAGAGCTTGGCAGTCCCTGTTCCATTCAATTTGTTTTAAATGGTCCCTCACATATAACATCTTCAATAAAGCCCCTGTACGCGATCCTCATGTCCAATTGCTCCTCTAAAGGTGATAATGTGACCTTAACTTGGAATATACCTTTTTCTTACTTAAAAAATAATGAGAAATTACAAAACAATCTAGACAGTTTAAATTCTCAAAAAACAATTTCAATAAAAATAATTAGAAAACATGCTTCTCTCTTGTTATATTATTTTTAATCTCTTACGGTCTTCATCATTTTATTTATTTTAAATCATATGAACGATAAATAGTATTATTTAAAAACTAGTTAAATGAAAAGCCAATTTCAATAAAAATTATTAGTTTTCCTTGAAATTAAGATTTAATGTTTTTTTAACAAGTAATTGATTTATTCACCCATCATGAACTTAATTTGAATAAATTATTTAACACTTGGATTTTTTTACAAAGAGAGCGAGCATTCCTGATTTTTTTCTAATTAATTTAGTTATTTTTAAAAGCTAGAAAATTCAGAATTATTATTTTTTATTGTCTATCAATATTTTTCATTTTAGGAACAATTAAAAGTTGGATTAGTGTCATACTAACAGGCGAGAGGATGTTGCAAGAGGGCTACATTAAGAAAATTGTAGTACGAGGATCATATCGACAAAAATTGAATGGCACAGGGACCTCCAAGCTCGGTACTGCTGAATTTTTTTAAAACAGATTACTGCCGCTTGTTAGTGTCATGTAATGCCGGTTTTTTTTTTTAATCTTGTAGGATCGTGGGGGCGTGATTTTCTCTTGCAAGTGGCAACGTCACGTTTATTCAGTATTTATTCTCTACCCAGGTGGCGGAACACCTTTTCCTTGGACCTACCTTTATTTGTCTCCGTTCACTGCTTCTTCTTTTTTTGTGTCGACCAGCTAGTTATTATTCGTTTAGTTGGTGTTTGGAAGGGAGATAAATTCTGTTTTTACGTCGTTTTAAAAGTATATTTTATTTAAAAATTATTAAATTAATATTTTTTATTGTTTTTTTGATGTATTAATATAGAAAATAAAAATAAAAAACACATCCCACGTTACTTCATCAAATACATATTTAATCCTAAAATATAAAAAATAAGGATGTTTATTTGTTATCTTGCTTTTTGTATCCGTGCTTCAACATTAAAAAAAATTATTTTTTATATTTTTAAATTATTTAAATATATTGAAGTCAAAATAATTTTTTTAAAATATTTTTTTTATATATATTGATATATAAAAAAACATTTTAAAAACAACATCATTGAATACAAAACATCACCACGAGAGCTGGAGAAAGGCATGCATTGATCTGTGGTACAATCTTCATCTATCCTTCTGTAGCTCTTTTTTATTTTATTTTTTATTTTTATGAAACTATCTCGCGTGTAATTCCCGGTGGTTTTCCGGTACAGGGACCCGTTTTCTGGATTCTTTTCAATTTCCCGTAGCAACAATAAAATCCTGGCAAAATAAAGTTTAACTAATTGTTTTTTAATAAATGCCTACCAGCTTTAAAATGTTTCCTTCCCGCTAGTTCTCTGCAAATACTGAGTTTTCCTAGCTATTTATTTATTTATTAAAAAAATCCTCATCAAAGCGTGGAAAGTGACAGCGGTGCACGCTAACTCGACAATCGTCAAACTCAAAATCTACCGGATGGCAAAATTAACTTGTAAACAAGTGGGACATCCGAGACTGAATCAACCTCACGAGCTCTTAATTAAAAGAATAACGGTAATACTGTCGCGAGCTCTTAATTAAAAGAATAACGGTAATGCGATGTCAGATAGCAATTAAATACTGTCGGATATGCTTTATACCGTTGGAGGTTGTGCCCATGCCGAGCCCGGTTCGGAGGAGCAAACTATTATATTATTCGATCCAACATCGAGGACGTGTATTTTGGAGAGCATGCGATAAAAAAACTAATTGTTTTTTATCCATGTTTTGATTCGAGTTGTATTGAAAAAACAAAATAATTTAGATATAAAGAATAATTTGGATGGAAAATTAACGCTGCCTCGATAATTTTGGGGTATACTTGATATTTGTATGTTTATAAGGTATTTATTTGTTTCATAATAAAACAACTATTTTATTATAAAATAAAAATAGAACTAAGGCACCGATCAAACAGGAAACGGTAATTGATTGCCAGTACAGTTTCACGTGAACAATCTCACATGTCTTTTGACTCGTAGTGATAGAAGTATCAACTATTACTTTGTAGGGGTAGAACTCGTAGTGATAGAAGTATCAACTATTACTCTGTAGGGGTAGAAAGGTTTCTAAACGCAACAAAAATAAAATATTTAAACAGTTTTTAAGAAGTATTTTTTAAAAATAAATTTTAACTGGGAATTGAATGATATTTTTATTCAATATCAAAATTAAAATATATTGGATAAACATGAGCTGATATGTAAGAGTTGGGAGGATAATCTTAAAGAAAATAAAGTAAAAAACTAGTATTATGGTATTAAAGGATGAAAATAGTAAAACAAATAACACTTAACTCGAAAAAATTAAATGAACCCGGGAATAAACTTAACTTGATCAGGTGAGCTTGTGATGGAAGTTATATATATTATTTGATTTAATAAATTTTTTACACTATAAAATTATTTTTTTATTTAACTGCATAACGATAATGCATAATGCATATGAAAACTTTCTTATACTAAATATTTTTTAAAAGAAAAAACTTGTGTCAAACATGTGTAATTGATATAAGAATAATAGATTGTTGTTAACAAATTATAAAGTCCTATTTTTTTAATTCCGAGCTAAATAAGAAATAAATTATTGGTGAAAAGAGTTAGATTATTTAAAAAAAAATCAAAAAATAAAATAAATTTTAAAAAAAAAAACAATAACTCGAATGATGTAAGTAAATCTACTAAATCAGTAGCTTGATTTATAAACTCAATCAAGTTTAGTGTTTTCTTTCATAGATTTTTTTATCCTATATATAAAACAACAAAGCTTGAAAAAAAAAGTTTAAGAACATTAAACCAAAAAAATAGACTAACCCACACTCTTAATAGACAAAACTTCTTCTATATAAAAAAATTTATTGACATTGATTTTAACTATTTTGACTATTAAAATCATCATTAATAACTATATTTTATTTTTTACTCGAATTCAGCTATCATTTGTCTTAAACATTAGTATAGAATTAAAAGTGGCCATTTATTTTACTAGTTTTTTTTTCACATTGTTCTTTTCTTTCAATCCAGTGCTCTCCTGTAAAGAAAAAAAAACATTTAAATACTAATTTTGGCTTAACTGTAAAAAAAAACTTTGATAATCAAATTAAAAAATTTAAAAATGTTATCTTAATTCCAACAATGATTTCATGATTTACAAGATACTGAAAAAAAAAACCGGCTACAGTGAAACATCACAGGGCTTCATTTCCGTCAATTTTGCGACCCTGAGCCAAATCATGACATTACAACTAAAGAGAGATGTAGATGAACTGGGGGGGGGGGGGTAACGAAAGCATCCTTTGACACACACACACACACACACACACATCAAAGCCAAGGGAGGCCCAGGAGCTGAGGCTTCTTGGAAAACATGGCTGCTCCCAATGGTAGAAGCTCAATAAAGGGTATTGGGCCGTCATGGTCTGTTGTCCTTTAATTCTCTGCTCTTTATCAAATATACTTTAAATTTGTTATCAAAACAGTGAGTGAATACACAACACAGAAATAATTAATTTCGTTGGTAGGTTTAAATAAGAGTGGCTGTGATTGTGCTTTAAAATTTTTTATTTCGTTGGTAGGTTTAAATTTTTTATTTAATATCAATGTATTAAAATAATATAAAATATTAAAAATATTTATGTTTTTATTTTTTTTAAATATAAAAACAAACAGGAAAAGGAGGTTTTGTGATTGCATACGTAGAGGAACAATAAACTTTTAGGCCTGAATATATTTAATTATCTCATTGTCAGTCCTGGTAGAACGAATGTAAACCCCTCCTGTTAACTGCAGCACCTTTTAAAACCTGGTGCCAGCTGTCTGCGTGCATACCGGGTGCGTAAAACCAACGTGATAAATTGTATGAAAACTTTCTTATACTAAATATTTTTTTAAAAAAAAAACTTGTGTCAAACATATGTAATTGATATAAGAATGATAGATTGTTGTTAACAAATTATGAAGTCCTATTTTTCTAATTCCGAGCTAAATAAGAAATAAATTATTGGTGAAAAGAGTTGGATTATTTAAAAAAAAATAAGAAAAAAAATAAATTTAAAAAAAAAAAACAATGACTCGATGATGTAAGTAAATCTACTAAATCAGCAGCTTGATTTATAAACTCAGTCAAGTTTAGTGTTTTCTTTAATAGATTTTTTTATCCTATATATAAAACAACAAAGCTTGAAAAAAAAATCTCAAGAACATTAAACCAAAAAAATAGACTAACCCACACTCTTAATAGACAAAACTTCTTCTATATAAAAAAATTTATTGACATTGATTTTAACTATTTTGACTATTAAAATCATCATTAATAACTATATTTTATTTTTTACTCGAATTCAGCTATCATTTGTCTTAAACATTAGTATAGAATTAAAAGTGGCCATTTATTTTACTAGTTTTTTTTTCACATTGTTCTTTTCTTTCAATCCAGTGCTCTCTTGTAAAGAAAAAAAAACATTTAAATACTAATTTTGGCTTAACTGTAAAAAAAAACTTTGATAATCAAATTAAAAAATTTAAAAATGTTATCTTAATTCCAACAATGATTTCATGATTTACAAGATACTGAAAAAAAAAACCGGCTACAGTGAAACATCACAGGGCTTCATTTCCGTCAATTTTGCGACCCTGAGCCAAATCATGACATTACAACTAAAGAGAGATGTAGATGAACTGGGGGGGGGGGTAAG
>NW_011499857.1:1150668-1216933 GCF_000495115.2 Populus euphratica | reverse complement strand
GGTAACGAAAGCATCCTTTGACACACACACACACACACACACACATCAAAGCCAAGGGAGGCCCAGGAGCTGAGGCTTCTTGGAAAACATGGCTGCTCCCAATGGTAGAAGCTCAATAAAGGGTATTGGGCCGTCATGGTCTGTTGTCCTTTAATTCTCTGCTCTTTATCAAATATACTTTAAATTTGTTATCAAAACAGTGAGTGAATACACAACACAGAAATAATTAATTTCGTTGGTAGGTTTAAATAAGAGTGGCTGTGATTGTGCTTTAAAATTTTTTATTTCGTTGGTAGGTTTAAATTTTTTATTTAATATCAATGTATTAAAATAATATAAAATATTAAAAATATTTATGTTTTTATTTTTTTTAAATATAAAAACAAACAGGAAAAGGAGGTTTTGTGATTGCATACGTAGAGGAACAATAAACTTTTAGGCCTGAATATATTTAATTATCTCATTGTCAGTCCTGGTAGAACGAATGTAAACCCCTCCTGTTAACTGCAGCACCTTTTAAAACCTGGTGCCAGCTGTCTGCGTGCATACCGGGTGCGTAAAACCAACGTGATAAATTGTCGTAATAATACTGTTTATTTTTGTATTTTAAAACATATTTTATTTTAAATTTATTTTAATATTTTTAAATTATTCTAATGTAATAATATTAAAAATATTTTTTTTAAAATAATAAAAAATATATTATTTTAATATACTTATAAACAAGAAATATATTAAAAAATAATTATTATTATATTTTTAAATATCAATTTTCGTATTTATTAGTTGCAACGCAGCATATTCAATGAGGTGATTTAATTTGAAGTGTCTTCTAAAATATTTTTTAATTGGCATGTTTTATATATTTTTTTATAGTTCTAATTAAAAATATTCGAAAATAAGATAAAAGACATCAAATCCCGACTATATTTTAAAATAAGAATCTTAAATTAAACATTGTCTAACTTGTTGATAATAAAAGAAATACCTATTCACATTATCATTAAATATTAAATCTAAAAAATAAATCATATTGTAAATAATTTTTTTGGAGCAACGAAGACACTTAAATTATAACAATGATCACAACTTTTAATCAAATAATTATATTAAAATTAATTTTTTACATGGTATTCTTAAGGTATGTTCTCATAAGAGATCTGCTCTGACAGTCCATCCTCAACCAGGATTTCATTGAACTAGGTTCAAAAGATCATGTCTTGCAATTTTTTTTTTTGGATTTCTTGTGTTGTTTTTCTTTACATGTCAGGATTATGATTTTATTATACAATACATGTTGATTTTTTAGTGTTTTTAAAGTCATCATAACCCTCTTCGGGAGACCTACTCTATTAGATTTATTGTCAAAAAAATAAAATTAGAAATTTGAATTTGCAACCCTTTTAGCTTACATTTTATGTCGTTTTCGCTCATCAATTCTGTTATTATATACTCCCCATCAATGAACTTATCAATGTGGACATAGACAAGTGTAAAACGACCTCGTAATATCCGGCCACACAGCTTGCTTAAATCCCAAAAACGCTTTATTAAATCTATGAAGGCCATGAAGTCCCACAAGATCCAGGAGAGAGATAACAATTGGGTGGGCATTACTAAGCTGTTCAGGTCAAATTAAACGACACGCTCGCTTGTGCTGTCCGGTTTTAGTTTTTTTGGAGGAAGATTGTCCCGTGGGCCCCCATTCCCTCCCTCTCTCATTTAAAATCTTAAATGGGCCAACAGAAACCATCCCTGTTTTGGAACGGAACCTTCTCTTTTGCTTTTTTTTAATAAAATGCTGCAACAACCAGAACAGCTTGAAGAAGAGAGACGTGTTTCGTGGATCTTTAAAAAAAACAGTATTTACGGCCTGCAAGTACTCCCTTCCTACCACTACCACTAGTGAATAGTTAGTGATATTATCACTCAATTTCTTTCGGAGATCTTGTTGTTCAACATTTACTAGTCACGGAGATCGAGATCCCCCGCTCTTGTCTGCATCTTCATGCGATCCGTAAGCTTCTCTGTTTTGCTCTGATTCAGGCGCATGCTTTTCTTTTATAGAAAAAATCTTTAGACTTGAGCTTATCTGATCTGTCACCTTACAGTTTTTTTTTCAAGGATGGCGTTGAAAAGCAATTCAGGTGATGGTAGAACTAGGAGTTCTATGCAAATATTTATTGTGGCTGGGTTATGCTGTTTTTTTTACATCTTGGGTGCATGGCAAAGAAGTGGATTCGGCAAGGCTGACAATCTTGCCGAGAGGATTATCAAGAGTACAGAAGACTGTAATATCATTCCAAATCTTACTTTCGAGACCCATCATGGTGGTGACGTTGGGCCCAACGATGATTCTGAATCTAAATCCAAAATCTATCAGCCTTGCCCTTCTCGTTTTACTGATTATACCCCTTGTCAAGATCAGAGTCGTGCTATGACTTTTCCGAGGGAAAATATGATTTATCGGGAGAGACACTGTCCTCCTCAACAAGAGAAGCTACACTGCTTGATACCTGCTCCTAAAGGTTATGTCAACCCATTTCCTTGGCCTAAGAGTCGGGACTATGTCCCCTTTGCTAATGCACCCTATAAGAGCTTGACTGTCGAAAAGGCTATTCAGAACTGGGTCCAATACGAGGGCAACGTGTTTAGGTTTCCTGGTGGAGGAACACAGTTTCCACAAGGAGCAGATAAGTATATTGATCAACTAGCTTCGGTGTTGCCAATTGCTAACGGGACAGTCAGGACTGCATTGGACACTGGTTGTGGGGTATGCTAAAGTTCTTTATATTTTTTTAAGAAATTGTGAATTTGCTGATAATCCATTTACACTCGGTTCATATTGTTCTTTATTTATATATTTAGGTTGCCAGTTTAGGTGCATACCTCTGGAGCAGGAATGTCATTGCCATGTCATTTGCTCCGAGAGATTCACATGAAGCACAGGTCCAATTTGCACTTGAAAGAGGTGTACCTGCTGTTATTGGTGTTTTTGGTACTGTGAAGCTGCCATATCCATCCAGAGCCTTTGATATGGCTCACTGCTCTCGTTGCTTGATTCCATGGGGAGCAAACGGTGAGAGCCACTTCATAACAAGGAATTGCCTTTCTTTGCTTTTGTTCCTTTATCCTATCAAGTGTTTGTTTATTGCCTTTAATTATGATAGCACTATATAAGGTGATGGGTTTTTCTTTTTTGCAGACGGGATGTACCTGATGGAAGTCGATCGAGTTCTCAGACCTGGTGGTTACTGGGTGCTTTCTGGACCTCCCATCAACTGGAAGAATAATTACAGATCATGGCAGCGTCCCAAGGAGGAACTTCAGGACGAACAGAGAAAGATTGAAGAGACCGCCAAGCTTCTTTGCTGGGATAAGAAGTATGAAAATGGTGAAATGGCCATTTGGCAAAAGAGATTAAATGCTGATTCCTGTCGTGGTAGACAAGATGATTCTAGAGCTACCCTTTGCAAATCCACAGACACAGATGATGCGTGGTATGGCTGCCTTAAAATTTCACTTCAGTGTATTGGCCAAAAAATTCAATTCACTGTAATGGCCAAACGATGCAACATGCACACTCTCACTCATAAGTGATGATATTCGTTGTGCTCCATTATCATTGACCCTATCACTATTTTCTCTTCTGTGCTTTAGTTTTATTCCCAATTTTTATGATTTATAGGTACAAGAAAATGGAGGCATGCATTACTCCATATCCTGATAGTAGTAGCTCAGATGAAGTGGCTGGTGGGCAATTGAAGGTGTTTCCAGAGAGGCTTTATGCTGTCCCTCCCAGAGTTGCTAGCGGGTCCGTTCCTGGAGTTTCTGCTAAGACATACCAGGTGTACAATAAGGAATGGAAAAAGCATGTAAATGCTTATAAGAAAATCAATAAACTTCTTGACTCTGGACGATATCGCAACATTATGGATATGAATGCTGGGATGGGAGGATTTGCTGCCGCCCTTGAGTCTCCGAAACTGTGGGTTATGAATGTGGTGCCAACTATAGCTGAGAAAAGTACACTGGGTGTGATATATGAGAGAGGATTGATTGGAATCTATCATGACTGGTAAAATTTTGAACTTTTGCATTCCTCTTTTGGATACTTTAGCTTTTTTGTATCTTTTATGACATTTTTCTGAATTTTTTTTCAAAGCACCATAATGTTTACCATTGTTACGTTGCAATGTAGGAGAAGTTTGATGTGATAATATAAATCCTTAGATGCCTTGTGCCTAATCAGTAGCTTGTGAAGTACCCTCTAACATGCAGTTCCAACAAAATCTACTTTCTGCTAACATAATTTGGGTCTTTTCCAGCATTGAGTTCCGAATCACTATCATTTGGACCTATGATGACCAGATCCAGTATGATGATGAAGTGTTACTTATTTACAATGTCTGTCTATTACAGGTGTGAAGCTTTCTCCACATACCCAAGGACCTATGACCTTATTCATGCCAGTGGAGTATTCAGTTTATACCAAGACAGGTAAGTAATACTTTAGTTCTTTGTGTTAGGCTGACAAATACTCTCTCTCTCTCTCTCACACACACACACTTAAATCTGCACTATTTTCTTTCTTTGTCATGTAAGCTCTTCTGATGGTATTTTTTGCTCCTTACTGTGCTATTTCATGCTTATATTTATGCATCATGCTGATTTCTGTTTGTAGTAAGTGCTCAAGTGCAAGTAGCTTCTTTCTGTTTGTGTAATTGGGGTATAAGTACAGATGAGATGTTCTGGAGTATTCATTTTTAAGTTTTCTTAAATTATTTCATTGGTGTATTTGTCAATATCATGTACACGTAGAAAATAGAAGTTATGATGCATTGTGCATACCTAGTTATCTTTTTTGTGTTCTTTCCTTGTGTTAGTGAAGTGCACTGAACCAACTCCATTAACAAGGAAATGTGAGATGGCCTGGTGGTTGATAGCCTTGTTACATGTTTGAAACCCTGGTTCTGAGTCCTCAACACCTTTTCCGTTCTGAGTCCTCAACACTTTTTCCTTGTGTTCTTTTCAAATACAATAGATAAATTTTCAACCAAAACAATCTGCAGATATCAATTAATCCATAACTACTTAAATGATTTATTTAGTTTGAGAGCAAATCTGTCTCCTGTAAAGGGTGGATCAGGGCTCTTATGCCATGGTGATCAACAATGAAACAATTGTGGCATGAGATCATCCTTTGCGATAAGGCTTGGTGGTGTACTACATTGAACTAGATTGATATGTCCTTGATTGATCAGCCACCGAATGAATTGCATGATAACCTTGTTGTGTATTGGCATCATTATTTTCGCAATCCTTTCACAAGCTTTAACGTCAATTCACCATTTGTTATTAAATATATAATAATTAGCAATTAAATTTTGAAATATACATTCAGCCAACACAACATTTTAATTGAACTAAAGAACATGTCTTAATATAAGCTGAACCTCGGTAGTTAAAGTGCATTCTAGGGTGCCTTTGGATGAATTGAAAGGCATCTTTTTTTTTTCCAGGTTCTGTGTGACCTCCACAACTTTTATGAGAATTTTACACAATTGAGCGATTGTTTTTACACTGCGCAGTACATTCTTAAAATTCAGCACCTAATTCACTAAGGATTGCAGAGTCAAAGCTTGGGGAATAGTTTATAGGTTAGGTCAGGTTTTAAGGGTGATGTTGGTGATGTAGGAAAGTAAAAGTTCAGATGGAAAATGTAAATAAACTCCAGAGACTCACTAGGGATTCCTTGAATCCACAAGGAAAATGGGAAACCTATAAAAACACTTTGTAGAACAATGACTTTCTGCAAACAACAATGCCCCAGAATAATGTCTAGGTGCACTTAAATAGGCACCAAATCCTAGTAGAATCCTATAAAAAATAGGCAACCAATAAAGTAGGAAACTCCAATAATTTCCTAAACAACAATAAAATGGGAAATTTTTAGGCACTCTCCGTGTATTGCTTCCTTACTAGCATGAAAATGAAACCCACTATGGTAGCTACTCATGGTTCCACTACATTGGGAATACCTAATAATCTCTCTAAAGCAAAAATAACTAGGCAAAAATACTAGCTATCTAAACTAGGTAAACAGTTTTCCATCAGTTAAGCTTTGAACAAATAAACAAATTAATAACAAACGATGGAATTAAGTAAACAAATTAACCCCCAGTTGGCTTTTTACCTGAATAGAGGCGTAGTGGGTTTTGCACTATATTTAGTCTGGGAGAATGCTGACATCTTGTGTCCAGCATTTGAAATGAGATGCATTGAGAACTAAATCATGGTGACTTTGAATCAGCCTACTAGATGTTGAGGACTTTGCAGTGCTCCTAGATTGAGTTTCTGATTAATAGTTGCCACACATGTTATTTGTCTATAAGCACTTGTGGCAGGACCGACCAACTCACTAAACTTTAGTCTCACGCTTGTTGGAGTTGTTTTTTCCTTGGATTTCTGTCTCTCTATTTTGTCATCTCTGCCAGCTTTTGTTTTCTTGCATCTTTTTTATTCCTACAAAAATGAAATTTTCTTTTCATTTTCATCTCTTCTACGTTGGACATGGCTTGATTATCCGAGACAAGTTTTTTTAATCTTTAATCAACCCATTTCCACTGCCTACGGTAGAATCGTCTACTTTTAGTTCAGTATTCTTTGATCATCTGATTCTTATATTAGATCTATAAGGCTATACGAAATTAGATTTCTCAATTAAATGATTGCAGGTGTAACATGGAGGACATTCTTCTGGAGATGGATCGGATTTTGCGACCAGAAGGTGCAGTTATATTCCGTGATGAAGTCGATGTTCTAATTAAGGTGAGGAAGATGGTAAGACAAATGAGGTGGCATACAAAAATGGTGGACCATGAAGATGGTCCCTTAGTTCCTGAGAAGATATTAGTTGCTGTCAAGCAGTATTGGGTTGCAGGTGGAAACTCCACGTCCACGCAGTGAATGGTGAATGGGAGGTACTGGTGAAATCTTCTCATCTTTCGCTGGCAATGCATTGTTGTTCAAGACATGGCATTTATTGATCCGTTTAAGGCATGCTTTCAAGACATGGCATTTATTGATCCGTTTAAAGCATGCTTCTTCTTCTTCTTCTTTTATTCATTGCGGGGTATCATAGAACATAGGGAGGGGGGGTTACACGATGTAGTGTTTTACTAGCTATTAATATAGCCCATGATGTATTCTGGTGGTAATTTATAGACGCATGCAAATCTGTGACTGCAAGGTTTTGGACATCAATATTTATGGCCTTATTTTTACTGTCTGCCAAATTACCACAAACATTGGCCCCTTCCAAATCCCCAATTATGACTGCAGAAGCATCTTCTGATTTTCAGCCATTACTGTTTAGAATGCATTGTTCTATCACCCTGCTTGAAATTCATCCAACGTAGCATTTTTTTAAAATTAAGCCGGTCCCTCAACTTAAAGAAAGTTTCTAAATGTCGTCCCTTGATCTATTTTTTGTTCAATCCACTGTTAATTCTTGACATGTGACCAGGCATGTGTCTACTACTGGCATGTTGTCAAACACAAATTATAAATCGGATGGAAGAACCCTTGATTTTCTTGAATAGAGGAACCAGATAGATAGAAAGGAGTCGCCCACTGAGAAAATATTGAGAGTACCGGGACTAGACGAGACAGAATTGGGAATCTTTTTTTGTCTGATCATGTTCTGCATTTTGTTCATGCCTCGAAGAGAAGAGCCTCATGTTGTGCTGAGTCTACAGAAGATGGAGAGAATTGGAGAATCACTTGGTGTCGACTTCCAACAATTCTAGGATTTACAGGGCCTCTGCAATGCCACAGAAAAATTCTGAGAAAATGGCTTTATATTATAAAGGGTTGCAAAAACACGAGAAAAAAAAGTTACCTACACAAGGGTTGCAAAAACACGAGAAAAAAAAGTTAACTACACAAGACGACGGCGACGACGACGACTTGTGTCTAAAAACTTTCATATCTCAAAATCTTAATAACTCTTAAGGATGAGTGATATGTGGCACATAAGATTGTCCAAATGGTCGATTGATGAATTTGGTTAGCCTAACAACATTCATGTACATAAATATATTTTTCAAAATTCAAAAACCAAAATATAAAAGTTGACATGACAAAAATCTATTCTAAATACAAGGGATTAATTTAATTTAATTCATGTAATATAATAAAGATGTATCGTTAATTTTTTATTTTGCACGTGTTTTTAATACAAGGGATTAATTTAATTTAATTCATATAATATAATAAAGATATATTGCTAATTTTTTATTTTTTTTATTCAAAGGATGATACGTGGCTGAAACACTTGTTTTTTTAAATTTATAAATTTATTTTTTATTTAAAGTAATTTTTTTATATTTTAAAATTAAAAATAATTTTTTAAAAAATTAAAAAAATATTTATTTAATATAATTTTAAATAAAAACACCTATCACACTCCAAGCGCCCTTGTAACTCGTCTCCAGAAGAACTAAAAAGCGCAGTTAATGATGCACGTGCTTGCACTCGAGACTCATTTCCGCTATATTAAGGAGACGCCAGGCCAGACAGTGGTAAACGCGTGAAACTAGTGAAAAATCGAGGGAAATCTTGCAATATTTTAAACATAGAGGATTGACTTGTTGAACATACTGTACATTGGGGACTGAATTGTAGTTATTGAACGAATTATTCTTCTTTTCACATGGAGTAAAATAAAACGCCTCCATCCCACATGTCATGATCTTGCATAACAGTTTGATGCGCACAGAATGGAAAGAGGAGAAGAAACAATAGCATAGAAAAAAGAAAGAGAAAGAAACAACAATGGCTACTTGTTTAATGGCTTGGTGAGTCGTGAGAGATCTTGGAAGAGGTAATGGTAATAAATCACCCTCCATTATTTGCTACCCTTGCTTGCATGCATGTTGCGATTTGATCTTGAATTGTTTTTTGGGCATCGCATAGATCATGATGCTATTATAATTAACATTATCCAGTCCATTCCTCCATCCAGAAACCAAACCGAACCAAATGGGTGTTCATAAATTGTTACCTGCGGTGGGTCCTCGCCGAGGAAGGAGGTTGGGTCGGATTTTGAGAGCAGCGCTCAGTTTCAGGTTGTGGCTATCACTGCTTGCGCTACTCTGCTTGTTTTCTTTTGCACTGTTTGGCCTTAAATTCATTACACTTGTTGGTCGTGGTAAGCTCCTTTCCCTTCCCTGTAATAATAACAATACCATGACTCCATGATTATTCATGTAAATCCTTCCTTTCCTTCCTGGGCTGGCTGGATTTGTAGGTGGTGGCATGGAAAGTGGCATCTCATCTTCACACCAGCTACCTATCACCGGTAATGTGAAAAAAAATAGTAAGGAAGTAGAGCAGCAACAACTACAACACTCTGGATTTGGTGGTGTTGTAATAAAAGCACCAGGAAGCAAGAAACGTATACAGCGTAAGGGAAATGCTCTTTTTGATCGCTAATTATTTTGATGAATTTTTACTTTAAGAACATTTAACTTTTATAAGTATGTTCTTATATTTAAAGATGAATTTGAACTCTTTAATGCATCTAAGGCCTTTGTTTTGTTAAATCCTAAGAGATATCCTATACTCCTGTTCAATAATGTCCTCACACGAAATCCCAGATCGTGCCTTTTGTCATTTTGATTTTCTTTTTTGTGTTCCGGGATTCGTAATTAGTTGTGATTCAATTCGAGGCAAAATTATGCATTTGCTCTGCAAATCACAAGATACTTGTAATTGAATTGCTATACTGATCTAAGTTATCTTCTCTCATTTTTTGGACCCGGGAGGATAACAAACATAAAAGGGTTTAGAAGACATATTTTCAGACTAGAGGTAGAGGCTTGAAGAATTCGGCTACCCTAGGGAGCACTGATCTAATCTAGAATGCATGGTTGAGAACTCTTGACTTTATCTTTGATATTGTCTTAATGCAAATGCCACAAATAATATTATAGTTTGTGTTAATCATGACTGAATAATATAGTTCTTTTTTAGTTTGGACATCTTTTGCGAGTAATTTCTTTCTTTGACCCTATTGTTGTTCTCCTCCACCCCCATCAATTTGATCTTTCAGATTTTCCTTGTGAAATTGGGTTCACGGAAACAGTTGATTATCTTATTGAACCTAAGGACTTGGGAAATTTTACCCAATTTTCGCTCCAGTATGCGGCAATGGAAGAGAAACCCTTGGGGGTCAATTCATTTGAATCTAGATTTGGAGGACATCAGAAACTTGAGGAAAGGGAGAAGTCTTTCTATGCTCATGATCAAACTCTTCATTGTGGTTTTGTTAAAGGACCTCCTGGATTTCCAAGCACTGGATTCGATTTTGATGAGAAGGACATGGCATACATGAGCACCTGTCGGGTTGCAGTATCTTCTTGCATTTTTGGGAGTTCTGACTTTCTAAGGAGGCCTACGAGCAAAAGAGTAAGTTACTTATTAAATTTCTTTGTTCGTTACATACAATGTTTAACAGCTTTGGTTCAAATAAATTCATTCTTATGATAGCTGGATTTTGCTTTTACACCTATACATCATATGTTATACCTGATCAAATTAATCATAATTCTCATTGAATTATATTTATTATTCTATCAAAAGTCAATTGGAAACAGAAGTTATGGTATAGAGTCAATGACAATATTTGCTAAGATAACATTGTACTGGAAGACATTCTACTGGTTTAAAGAGAATTAGCAAGGTAATAGAAGTGGGGTATTCTTTGGCAATACAAACTGAAGAATCATCCAACTCCAGGTTTGCTTATTTGCTCTTGCTTGCCCCTCTGATGTGTGAACTTTTTGGGAATTATTTATAAGTTGATGTGAGCTTGTTTATTTGATATGTATCATATGAAACCTTGTGTTATCTGCTGACACTTTGATGCTAGAAAATGGAACGTTTTCCAGCTAACAAATTTAGTTGCCTAGTGGTGTATAATTCTAGTGTGTTTTCTTATCAGTAGATGTCTTCCTTTTCCCTTTTATTTTAATTGAATCCCAGTTAGACAACATAACTGCTTCCTTCAATGTAAATGTATTGAAAGAAAAATATCAATAATAGCTATAATATCACATAAAAGTGGCAGTAAAATGTTTGATATAAGTGACATAATGTGAATTACCGTAGCTTGTATGAAGCACCCTTTGGATGTTGATTTCGATCATGATTTCTGCTTTTGTTTGTTTCAGATCAGTGATTTTTCGAAGAAAAATGTTTGTTTTGTCATGTTTGTGGATGAGCAAACACTGTCCAAGTTGGCCTCAGATGGACATGTCCTAGATAATAGAGGATTTGTTGGTCTATGGAGAGTAGTTGTTGTCAGGAACTTGCCATACAAGGACATGCGGAGAACCGGCAAGGTGCCAAAATTTTTATCACATCGCATCTTCCCTTCTTCTAGGTATTTATCACACCATGATTTAATTATCTGGTTTGCAGCTGTACGCTTTACCTTGTTGTTGCAATCTAAAGATCCATAATGTAGTTTTTCATTTATTCATTCACACACTCCCTTTCCAGATACTCAATTTGGCTTGACAGTAAGATGCGACTTAATGCTGATCCATTGCTGATAATTGAATACTTTTTGTGGCGAACAAGATCAGAATATGCCATTTCAAATCATTATGCTCGTCACTGTGTTTGGGAGGAGGTACTCCAAAATAAGCGCCTAAATAAGTACAATGAAACAGCGATTGATGAACAGTTCAATTTTTACAAGTCTGATGGCCTCAGAAAATTTGACCCTTCAGATCCGAATACTCCTCTACCAAGTTGTACGTATGTTGGTGTCTGTTTTGGTCTGCAAGATTGGGTTTCCCTTTATTTTACACCCGCTTAAATCCACTCCTTTCTTTTCTGGATTTCAATCCAGCTTTTTGGTTTGTATGCTTTGCAGATGTGCCTGAAGGTTCATTTATTGTTCGGGCCCATACACCAATGTCAAATTTATTTTCATGCCTCTGGTTCAATGAAGTTGATCGATTTACTTCCCGTGATCAACTGAGCTTTGCATATACTTACTTGAAACTCAGAAGATTGAATCCCAGTAAACCATTCTACCTAAATATGTTCAAGGTGATGATAAATTGCTAACAAATCTACTAGTATGTGTGACTGATTATATTACAAGTCAAAGCATGCAGCATGCAAGTGGTAACTGTGCATTCATTGGAACTCTGAGCAGCCACTCCCTGATCTTAGCTTGTCAATTTATCTGGGCATGTTGTTTCTCATAAAAGTCTCCCATGTTACTGTAGCAATTTACAGGGGCGTATCTCTCAGCAAAGTTGTTATTCTTTATTCTCTGAGGATGTGTCCAGAAGCAAGTTTAATGAGAATGCATGCTGTGCTACCTTTATTGTTGTTGTCTAAGAAATCTACTAGTGAAATCATTGTATTTTGACATGTTTTGGCTACCTAAACAATTGTCATCAATAGAATTCTTTATCTCTTGTTGGCAATCTATTTCTCATGTTCCTTTTGTTTGAGGTTATCAATGGAAAAGAATTATAAACAATGAGCATGAGTTAATCATCTTTTGTTGATTCGATTCAGGATTGTGAACGCCGAGCACTAGCAAAGCTATTCAGGCATCGCACACTCCCATCACTTCCACCCGCTCCTTGATGAATTGAGATTTGATTTGGCAGTTATGGCATGGCTGGTAAGATAAAGGATATACTACTCTACTCCCTCTCCTCTTCTTCTCTCTCTGTCTTTCTTCAGGATCAGTTGGACTCTGCTTTCACTGGCAGAAACCTTAGTATCATCCTTAGACTGGGATTGTGGCATGGCATGCTGTTTCTATTGGTTATCAGATCACTGGCTAGTTATGGGCAATTTTTTATATGAATTTGAACTGATATTTTTATAATAAGACTAAATGACTAAGAAACCCATTCAATAATAGCAAAAGAGAGATTCCACGGATTTTTTTGTTAATTTTTAATCTTTTGTATTGGTCCAATGGTGGATCCTCATATTTGGATTGCATGCATTGTGACAACACCTGTCACTTGCTGCAATGTGATTAATTGAGTCTAGTTCATAGTGTCAATTAATAGATCAGGTAACTCTAAAATCCTGTCACGAATGTCATTATATGTGATAACATATTTTGTGAGGTAAATTCTTTGAGTTTCCAATCAAACTTTCTAGTGGGTCTGGTTGTTGTCTAAACAATGCTTTTCTTTTTCTTTTTCTTGTTGGCTTGGGGGATAGAGGCTGTGTCTAACCCCTCCAACTGTCATTCCTAAGAATTTGTGTGCAATTACAGTTCCAACTGTAAATTTAATTTTTTGGCCAGGTGCAACCATCATGCAAACTTCCTTGCAAATCCAAATTGGAAAATTTCCTTCTGAAAAAATGTGTATTACAGTTGTTGAAAGTGTGGCATAGGTTTTTGGTCATGCAATTTTTCTCTTTAATTGGTTGTTGATTTGATTTCTTAATTACAGGACAAAATTGATGTCAACATGACTTGCATGTGAGTTATAGTTGATTTGTGTAACTGTAACAGGCTGAAATCACTGGTCTGTGTCTCTGCTAATTAAACTTGAATGGCATTGAGTTTACACTCATCAATAACTATTACAAACTATTTTCCATGGTGATTTTTGTCTGTGTAAATAATGTAAAATATATAGTAGTCTTTAAGATTGTTGTTAAGAATCTTTAGTTCATATCGAACTTCTGATTGCATGATTATTTGCTACAACTTATCAAGGTGTATGGCAGTGTATGCACTTACAATGTGTCATGGTGGATGACTGGGTGCATGCATCTTAATGGGAATGAAGCTTTGACATAAAACTACTTGATAGGTCGATGATAATTTACAGAATCTGAGCAAGTTATTTGATGGGTTTTTTTATCGACTGTGCAGGGACATCCACTGAAGAGAAAAAAGGTTTCTATGTGATTTCCTCCAGCTCTTTCAAGAATCTAAGAGATGTCAGCTGCCTTGTGAGTTATGACAGATTTGTTATGTTTTGCACTGTAGCTGATGGTAATGACTGGATGTCTGATTTATTTGGCCAAGTAATCTTGACAAAGAGGTGATGCTAATCTCTCCTTACTAAATGGTCTAATGGTCTTTGATAGTCAGCTATATGATATGGTAATGGGATGCAGAGATGTCAGTGAAATCGGATTGTGACGTTGCACTTCATCCCTCAAATAATTGTTAGTTTTGAGTTTCAACCTCAACTGCAGAAGGGGGAAAAGAGGGAGAGGAATTACTACAATGGCATCGGCAGAAGCTGATAACAATTGATTAAATCAATGAGTCAGAATTTTTGGGGTCCTTTTCTGCTATTTTACTCAACTCCTGTGGTTTAAACGACTTTGGCTTACAGGTGTTGGTATTCCAGACTTACAAGGAGGGAGAAGGCATTGCTTTTCCATGATTATTTGTTAGGTGTTCTCCTTTGTACAATGATGGTGAAGAATGCTGCAAGTGCTAAACAGTCTTTTCCCCCCCATTTATACCCTCAATCCTTTCCTGTAGCGCAGGAGGCTGAATGGCAATTTTTATTAGAAGAGAGAATGTTTTGTTCTTTAACTGTTCGAGAGGATGCTGGTCAAAATTTTGATATTTTTCTCTTATGTATCACTTTAGCTGTTCTTAGAAGTGTAATCATTATGCATACTAATCTGGGAAGATTAATCTCGACCACACATGCACAAGCAGAGAGACAATGAATTTTTGTGAATGTATAAGCATGCAAATCTTGATGAGACTCGTAACATTTTCTGAACTTTCAAATCATGCTTTGTATAAAGAGTGCAGAACCACCATGAAAGAGGATATGAATGTTCGGAAAATCCCCTGAAAGCCATGGAGCCAGACAATTTTCCACTATTCTTCATTCACGGCCACCACTTTTCTAAACATGCTATGTGATCAGTGAGAGTGTTTTAAGTTATTTTATTAGTTTTATATGCAAAATACATAGAAAAAATTAGGAAAAAAAGGTAACAAAAAAAACTTATTTCAAATATATTTTTGTTTTATAAAACTTCAAATGAATCTTTTCGCCGAAAATCTCAAACGAGGTGTCAAGTGAAAATTAAATATTGAGATAATTAATTTTTTTTAAATAAAAATTCTGTCTGGGGGTTTTATCGGTACAAAAGTATTTTGACTGATTTTTTTTTATAGAAAAATCTTTTTAGAAGGAGATTTTGGTAATTATGCGTAAAATATTAGAATGTACAGGAAGGTTAAAAGAGAGAGAGGGCAAAAGCGAAGTGACTAGCAGTTATAGAAGATGACAGGAAATCATTTTGGAAGGACGGGAAATTCATAACTAAAAAGGGAGTGGAGAGTGTGGAAAATGCATTATATATGAATGAATATCGAGAAGGCAAAGCCCGCTACTCCTTGTAGTTATCGTCCAAAATTAGCTGTGTGGCCAAATGGAAGCATGCTTCGCGAAATGCTTTCATGGGAGCGCATTGTTTAAAGCTCTGAAACCTCTCAAATTGAAGCTATCAAGCTCTTCTTCCATGCCCATCCACTCTGCTGGTCTGATCACTCTTCCTTTCTTCTAGTGTTTTATTTATTTATTACCACACATGTATAAATGGGTACACTATTTCAATAACCCTATCTGATTCATTCACTTTGTTTCTTCACATTGCAGGAGCGACGGAGTCTGTTAAAAAAGCATATGATGCGTTATTGTTGGATGCTGGTGGAACCCTTTTGCAATTGACACGGCCTGTTGAAGAAACTTACGCTTCCATTGGAAGAAAATATGGTTTTTTTCCCTTTCTTTCTATGCTATTACTCCTATTATTTGACGTTGGGGATAATATGTTATTTCTGGATTAGAGTAAAGTGATTGGCAGCAGGGGATTTGGGTAGTGTTTGTAATTGTGGTAGGCTTCATCGAAATAATATTTTTTATTTTTTAAAATTTATTTTTAACATCATATTAAAATGATAAAAAAAACACTAGAAAAAATAAAAATTAATTAAAAATAGAAAAATCAATTTTTTTTTTTTGAAAAGCAAGGCTTGGCCGTAAAGACAAATAGGCTTTTTAACACTCAATAGTTTGATATTTAAGTAGTGGATTTGAAATGGATTTATACAGGGTTAGGAAATAGGAACACTTGGTATGAGTGAAATAAATGCCATACACGGGATCTTGATCTCTTCTTCAAGGATTGCTAGCTTCCCTGCTTTTGGCTGATTATGTATTATGTAATACTATCTTGTACTTGGTCATAAAAATTTGATCTCCGCTCTTTTCTCTGCTCTCGTTGCAAGTTATTTTCCAACATGACTCTTATCATGGTTACAGGTCTGACTGCAAGTTCTGCTGATATAAAGCAAGGATTTAAAAGAGCTTTCGCTGCTCCATGGCCTGAAAAACTCCGTTACCAGGTCATTTTTCTTTTCTGTAATGGGTGTGTCGTTCATTGCTTCTCTATTCTCAATTATAGAAAACCTGCATTGATTTGCTTTAGTTCACTGGGAGCATTGTTGCTCTCTTGATGTTTTTGCCAGGTGTTTTAAATATGGTCCTTTTGGGCCTTACCATATAGCATCTCCGACTCTCTTTTTGTGCTATCATTTAGTTAGCAAGTCCCGTGTCATAATTTAGTTCCTGAATAAGTTGTTTGTGACTGCTTAATGTTTCCTGTAAAACATGTTTTCTGAACAAATAAATGCTACATATATTATTATTGAATATGAACCGCAAAAAGATACAGTAATCTAGATACATGCTGAGAATTATCAGTGACTATTCACACCTTATGCTTCCTTCATGCACAATCATTCTTTTTTTCTGCTTCGGTAGTTCTGCTGGACTGTTTTACTCATTAAAGCGAGATGTAGATGAAGGCAGATTCTGCTGCATTTTTATGTGGCATGCATTGGTTTCATAAACACTCCAAATTTGAAATGTTATTGAAGTTTTTTAAAAAGTAAAAATAGCTGTTCGAAGGCTCCCTAACTTCTGATTTTGTTGGCAACTAAAATTTTCAAATAAATATACTTTTCCAATCTTTTCATATTCAGTGTTAAATAGAGAATATTCTAACTTAAAACTGGTGAAATATGGAGGTCCCGTGTGAAGTGAATAACATGCATTTTACTATTTGGAACCCAACTTCTCATTTTACTGTTATCAATATTCTAACTTAAAACTGGTGAAATATGTTCCCACCATGGAGGTCCCGTGTGAAGTGAATAACATGCATTTTACTATCTGGAACCCAACTTCTCATTTTACTGTTATCATTTCTTTATAAGTTTTTTTTTTTTTTTTCATTTTGATAGACCACATCACATTTCTTTAACACATTGATTAGATACCCTGCACTCCCTTTTCTTTGTTCATCATCTGTTACTTGTCTTAAAAGTAGTTTCAATTTACTGGATACATTGGAAGCTTTGACTGAAGCCCCATTATAACATCTTCTCTGCTTGTGTGTTGACAGGGGGATGGGCGGCCATTTTGGAAACTTGTTGTTTCTGAAGCCACTGGTTCCACCAACAATGATTATTTTGAAGAAGTCTATAAGGTAACATTTCATGACAGAAGCCTAAAGTTATCATAATGTTAAAACAGATTATAAGAAAGTGCACATGCGTGGTTCTTATCTTCCCATCACCCATGGAAATGCAAATTTTAATGGCTAAAACATAGTGAACATCCTTGAACTTTTGGTCAACAAAAAGTTTAGTGCTGGAACTTCAGTTTTCTTGATTTTAGTGTATTGAAAAACAAAATGGTCTCCTCCGTTAGACATTAATAAAATCTGAAGCAAAAGTATGCAAATAACTTTTTTTAACAGAAAACAGTATAGGGGAGGTCATGATTTAATCTGGTCGATATTGTAGAGGCTTTCATCTGAACTCCCATTGGATTCTTTATTCAGCACTATGCAAATGGCGAGGCATGGTATCTTCCAGATGGAGCTTATGAAGCACTGTACCTTCTCAAAGATGCTGGAGGTTATATTAATTAACTATTATCCTTTGTCTAGCACCACAAACAATATTAACCACCAGATTTTGACAATGAATTGCCACTCCTAACTCAGTGAGTAATGTTGCAGTTAAGGTGGTCGTTGTGTCCAATTTCGACACCCGGTTAAGGAAGCTATTGAAGGACCTAAATGTTATTGAACTGTAAGCATTTATTTTTCCTCTTTCCTTTTGCTGTATTTTTACAGTTGAGTGGCTCTCTTCATGAATGAGGTATTCAACAATGATGGCAGACTCGATACTCTTTACAAGGCCGAAAGAATTCCATCTCAACCTGACCTACATTTGTAAATAGAACATTGATGACAATCCCTGCCTTTTTGCTAGTGTACTTTGTAATCTGAATTCTTTTATCCTTTCCCTTATGCAATCAATGTTGAGCCCTTTGTCCTCGAGGCTTTGGCACTTGCTGTGAATTAGTCTAATCTAGAGGAAAAGAAACTTTTAGAAACTCAGTTTTTTTTATGTTGCCAGGGATGCTTGAGACTTTATTTGAGGAAAACACATTGTGAGTGAATAATTGTGTTAGCATATAGGAAATGGCTAGAGTGTGATAACGGGAATGAGATAGCTGGGGTTATCAAGAATTGAACATCCTTATATTTAAAACACATGCTGTTTTTTTTTTTTTTTTTTTCACAGGTTTGATTCTCTCATCATATCTTCAGAGGTTGGATTTGAAAAACCAGATCCCAAGATATTTGAAGCTGCTTTAGGTATGTCATATAAGACCATTTGGTCTATTTGTGGTTGTGGTATGTGCCTTAAAATTTCTACGGTAGAGTCCTTAACCACTATTCTGCTCCTTACACAAGAAAACGATGGGAAATAATCATCATTTCTAAGTATTTGGCATTTTTGTAGTTGAAGCAAGTGTAGAGGCTGGCAAGGCAGTGCATGTTGGGGACGATCTAAAGGCAGATAAGCAGGGGGCCAATGCCATTGGGATTGATTGCTGGTAAGTGCACTATATGGTCTTATTAGACATGGCAAATGGGCGGGTATGGGTAGGGTATGAACGGGTTGTGAAATATTCCACCTCATTTTGACTAGGTTATTTTTCAAATGACTACCTATACCCTTTAACCCGTTTTTATTTGTTCTTGTTGGATAAGTAGTTCTCACAATTTTCATTATAACCATTTATGACTGGGCTGACCAAATCTGACTGGTTTGACCAAGTTTAGCTATATTTAATAATGGTAAACCTTTTGAGATGCAGGGACCTAAATGTAAGAAAAAATAGTACAGGAACTAAATCTAGCAATTAAAAGTACGACGGCCAAAAACATCCCACTTGAGACTTTTTGTAAAACACATGGACAAAAGTAAACTTTTGACAAGGACTAAAATGAAAACAGTATTAAAGGTCTGCTCTCCCATGCTTCTCTCCATCTGTAATTCAGGCTGTGATTTTAAGTTGGGTTGAGTGGGTGCCATACCAAATCCAATAAAACTTTTATGAATGTGGCCAGGCTAGACCTTACCCGTATATCCATTTATCTTTTAGTGCCTTAACGGATAAATATTGATGGGTAAATGGGTATACGGCATCATTGCCACCTTATCGGTCTTGCATATGCATTTCGTACTTTCCCTAGCCCTGGTCGATTTGGGCAAATTTAAAAGAAAAATTACATCATGAATACTTCAGAAGCATTTAAGATGTTTTGGGTTTGGGTCATAATCTTTGTATTATATGCGTAAGCAGGTTATGGGGAGCAGATGTGAGGACATTCTCAGATATCAAAAACCGCATCCTCATCCATGACTGATACTCCCAAGAATTAGGTATCGGTGCCCTTTTTTCTTTGTGGTGATTGGCGGGTGCTCAAATCTCTTGATCAATTTTTGGGTTCTGCTATACAATTTAGGATTTATCATGGGATTGGTTAGAGCTGTGGATATCACCTCTCGTATGATTGATGAAATACCATAGGAATGTTGGTTTAATATCTTGATTCTTGCAACAAAACCTAGCCAAGAGGAAGTTCCTGTCACTCCCGATTTGATCCTTATTATTAGCATAAAATCTTAATGTTCAGCTGGCTGGATATGGTGGATGGAGTTGTTGCTTTTCATTACTCCAATACAATTTGTTAGCTCATCATAATGGAGCTTGTGTTTGGATATGATTGACGGATAGATCAACAGAAGTCGTCGCGTGCCTTGCATGTGATGGTCTGATTTTTTTAATTTATTTTTTACAAATAAGCATTTTTTTTTAAAAAAAAAAACTATGATTTAATCTTTAGTTTTTGTTTTCTACTATATTACTTTGGAATAATAAGGCTCAACATTTCAGTTACCATGAATTGGAATAATGAAATGATTATTTTGTTTTTATCAAATAAAATTATTTAACTAGTTATTGAAGATAAAATGATTTTTTCATGGGACCTATTTGTATTAACATATTAAACAAGGATAAATAATTTAAATACTTTTAAAAGTGGGTTTAAGTCTTTATTTTTTTAATTACTATATGTTTTGCCTTTGATACTTTTTGAAAAAAATCCAATCATCTGATGGCATTTTATTTTAATTAATTTTGGTATTTATTTTGACACTTATTTTTTATTTTTTAATTTTATTTCTTAATATTTTATTTTATTTAAATTTTGTTTTCAATTTGGTTTTTATTTTTTCTATTTTTTATTTTTTTTCTTGATTTATTTTATTTTTCGATTAAATTCCTCATTGTTTTCTTTCCTTTAGTTCTTATTTTATAAACTATATTTTTTATTGTTATTTTTATTGTTTTTTAATTTTGGATGATTAGTAATTTTGTTTCATAATTTTTTTTATATGTTTTTCATGGGATAATTCAAATCTTATGATTGAGGTTATGAGTTTTAAAAATTAATATAATTTAATTGTGATTTTTTGAGTTTTTTTTTTTAATTTTATCATTTAATGTTACATTGAGTTTCATGATTTTTTTTTATGGGTTATCTCAATCTAATATTCTAGTTGCGAGCTAGTCAAATTAAACTTTGGTTAATTTAATTTTTTATATATTTTTTTTTAAATTGATTTTTTTTTAATTTTATCTTTCATTATTTAATTTGTGTGGGAGTTGATTTATTTTTATTTTTTTTTGTTGGCTTATCTTGGTTTTATAATCAAGCTGAAGGTTTAACATATTGACTCGAATTAGGTTTTTATATCTTTTTTTATTTTATTTTTTACAGTTGATATTTCAATGTTTGTTTTCCTATTAATTGAACTTTGACTTTCTTTAATTTTGGTTTTTATCAAATTATTCTATTTTTAATGGTTTTTTTTGTTGTTGTTATTAAATAACAAAATGATATATTTTTATAAGATTAGCAATTATTTATTTATATTTATTAGTTTTTTTTTTGTTATTGATTTTTTCTTAATTATATTATTAAATCTTGGTTAAGGGCTGGTGTCCTAAAATTTTTTCGCTACTTAAAATTTTTGTATAGCCTAGGTATTTTTTCAAAAAAAAACTTAAAAACAAGGGATTTTTCCTAGGAAGTTTCATTTGCCAATGAATCGTTTTTGCAATGTTTTTTATTTGTAAGATCTGCAGTTGCGTGAGTTCCCAGCCTCGAATGCCCATTGCATTCCTATTCCTTAAACTATAAAATGCTTCTTTTTCCTAGAAACATTTAAATTGTTTAACCCTTCAAGTAGGCAGTCCCTTGTTCTTGCTAATAATAACAATAATAATTTATCAATACATGCAAAGGAAGATCTAATTAGTATTAAGATTATAACCCAACTAGGCATGGAAGGGTAGATGTCCCCGAGAACTGTTCCCATCAGACGAGCTACAAGAGAGGTTCTAATTAGAGCACCAACTGTATACATTAGCACATAGACTTGCTGCAAATGTAGTGGATATTATCTACCCTCAACAAAAGTGTCAATTTGAGCTCCAGCCTTGAGCCTGAAATATTGCGAGGATGCTCTGAGCATGAATGAGCCTGGGTTTGCCAAGGCAATCAAGGCCACCCTGTGAGAAGATTTGAGCTCCAGCCTTGATCCAATCTGCTAAACCAAATCTCCTTTGACACACTCCACGGTCTCTCCCATCAACCAAATGCAAGCACATACACTTGGGTTTTCTTAGGGTTTTGAAAAAAGTTGAGCACTGAACAGTATTTTTTTGTTTTTTTGGTTCAGATTTAGATCAAAAGAAGAGAGATTTAGCCCTGCTTCACATTTCATTTTAAAAGTGTTTTTAAAAAGAATTTAATTTTTTTTTATATATATATATATATTAAATTAATATATTTTTTATGTTTTCAAATTAGTTTAGATAGCGTTTGGTATTGCATTTGAAAAATATTTTTTAAAAAATTTTAATTTTTTTCTTTGAATTAGTATATTTTTTATGTTTTCAAATTATTTTAATGTGCTAATCTTAAAAATAATTTTTAAAAAATAAAAAACATTATTGATATGCTTTTCTGAGTGAAAAGCATTTTGAAAAGTAACCGCAATCACACTCCTAAACACGTTTTAATGTGTTAGTGTTAAAAATACTTTTTAAAAATTAAAAAAATATTATTTTTATATGTTTAAAATAAAAACACTTTAAAAAACAACTATAATTATTTTTTTAACCAATAAAAAAGAGTGAAAGATGTCAATTCTCATGCATGATTTTATTTTTTTTATTTTTTTGAAATTTTTTTGTTTGATAATGTAAAATGTAATTTTTAATGGTTTTTTTTTTTTTTGGTAATCATTCCTTATTTTATTTTGTTTTGTTTTGTTTTACTTGACGCGAGGAGAACATGGAAACGAGCTTGTTGCTTGATCCCCTGATTTATGGCTTGGATTGTTGTCAGGTTCCGGGCTTCGAGGGTGGCTAATTATGGCACCTTAATATTTAATTGGCCATCCCACCATCCTTTTCTTTATCCTGTAAACATTTTCCTCCTTGAACGGAATACTATCTTAGAAGGTTTTATCAATCTTTCTTTTTGTCTCATTCATGTACAATTAAGTCAATCTTCGCACCAAAGAAAAGAAAAGAAAAGGAACTTTAACCACTCTGACTTTGCAAATTATGGCACCTTAATATTTAATTGGCCATCCCACCATCCTTTTCTTTATCCTGTAAACATTTTCCTCCTTGAACGGAATACTATCTTAGAAGGTTTTATCAATCTTTCTTTTTGTCTCATTCATGTACAATTAAGTCAATCTTCGCACCAAAGAAAAGAAAAGACAAGTTCCTACTTTGCTTCTGACTTTGCAACTGCTTAAAGGGCTGCAGGTTGAGTCTTCGAGATAGCTCAAGGGACGACTCTGCAACTGCTTAATTAGGTTTACAGGCCAAGCTCTGAAGATCAAGCGATAATTTTATTTTATTTTATTTCTTATGAAGTTTGAGAGGGATAAAAAAGCTTCTTGTCTTTCTCGGAACCAAAGGAGTAGGATGGGGAGAGCGTTTGCAACCTAAGCGATGGAAGCTATATAAACAATTGTTTCATGCAAATATACGTTATAAATTTTGTTTTTATTTCTGAAAGCTAATCATTTTTCTTGCAACATTACCTGGCCCAGTACTTTACGGATCATGATTGATAGCAAGAGGTGCTTGGTTTTCGTTGACGTGCTGAGCAAGAGATGGCTGGGGCATGAGCCTCCTTGACTTGGCATTTAAACTTGTCTTTCATTTCCTTTTCTTTTTCTTTTTTAATAGGGAAATTACCTTTTGAAGCTGTTTTGAGCATGCATGCGGCAGATTTCTTTCCACTCGTAACAGTGCCTCTTGAAGTCATACACAAATCTCCTTCTTTAAGGAATGGTCACTTCAAAATGTTAATGATTCGTTCTCGATCAACCAACGATGGCTGAGCATGAAGAGCATCTATCCCATGGCCGTCTCTGCAACTGTTCTGTGAAAGTTCGAGAATCTTTCAAATACATTGAAGCTCGAATCTGTCAGAAAATATTAGCGTTGAAGGGATGCTGACTTGTACAGGGATAAAAGAGGTGGAGTTTTCATTCGACGGAGGTGTTCCGTCCTTGTCACGATGGCTTTATTCTAGTGTTTTTTTATGGAGAGTTCTTATTTGCTGTGGGCTGTGTTAGAAGTTGACTGGCTGACAGAGTGACAGGTGTTGATATTTCTGAGAAATATTCGTCAGAATCTTTCTAGATGGTTTTTTTTAAAGGTGGGCCAGGGCTGGCATGTTGAGTTAGGAGAGGATGGGTCCGGCCACTCGGGCTATGATAAGATAAAGAATACGATTACCCTCTTTTCCTCTTTTTTCTCATCTCTTTTGCCCGTTTTCAACCCCCCTCTCTCTAGTATCATCAAGATTACGCCTATCACCTTGCAATACTTACATGTCTATTAAACTTGTAGGATGTTCAATAGATCGTGAGATTAATCGTGATACACGCAAACTAACCTAGACATCCTATATAAATCAAAAAAAAAAATGCAACCTATGAAAATGCGTTAAATAAAACCTAAAAAAAAAACTCATTTTTGGGTGCAAAATAGTTTAAATTATGAAGAATATTTATGGAAAAAATAAAATGACCGTGCTATAATTTTAATCTTATTTTCTATAGTTGACTAGGATAAAAAAAATTTATAAGACACTCTAAAAATCTTGAGAAAAACGTCTGCAATTTCATTGTAAAATTATTATTTATTATTATTTTCAAGATAAACTAAGTAACTAATTATTGGGGGTAATATTTTCTTTTCATAAGGATCCATTAATATTGATATAGCATACATGAATTGCATTTTTTATGAATAGCGAATTACTACAATACCTTTGATCTCAAATTTTTTAATTTGATTCTTAGGGGTTTTTTGTATTTTTAATTTTTTAAACACGATAAAATGATATAAATACCTATAGAAGCTGGCTTTTCTTTGACTTGTGTTCAGGGGCATTTTGGTATTTTTTTATTTTCAGGATAGTTTAGGGGTAATTTTGTAATTTTATAAATATAAATAATATTAAAAACAAGTGGTTTACTTGTGGGTATCTAGGCAGCCTCCGCATCCTTTGAGTGGTGTTTGGATGGGGGGCTTTTGTTGACCAAACATGGTACATTAGAATTGTTTTAGTGACTTCTCCGTGCATGTGGGCTAATAGATATCTGATATGGTGTTAATAATTTATTTTTATTTTTATTTTAATTTTCATGTATGTTTTTTTATTGTTTTTCTTAATTTTCATGTATGTTTTTTAAAAATCTCAAAATAATCTTTTAATTTTTTATTTATTTAAATTTGGTTTGTATTATTTTTATCATTGTTTTTTTTATTTTGAATAATTTATAAAATTTGAATTTTTTTTAATTTCACCTCTCTTTATTTTTTTTATTTTTCAAATTTTGTCCCTAATATTTTTTATTGTTATTTTTTATCCAAAATAAATTTTTTAAATAGATTTTTTCTATAATTCTATTCATCTTAAGTTTTTTTCTCCTACCATGTTTAATCTCATTCTTTTAATTATTATTTTTTAACCTGGATAATTTTTTTAAATTGATTTTTTTTAATTTCATCATTTAATATTAAATTAATTAAAAATTAAATTTTTTAATTGATATAGTTCTAGAATTTTACAAATTAAAAATTTTATATATTAACCAATATTTAAGATGTTTGCTTGTTTTTATCTCCCCTTTATTTAAAGCTTTTTTGTCTTTTAGTCTTGTCACCGAGCATTTATTTAATAGGAGAACGAGCTCCTTTGAATTTTTATTTGCTTTTTCTAATTTTTTTTGTTGATTTAAAAAATAACTCAAGTTGTCTTGTTTTTTTTTATTTGACACTAATTTTTAAATTTAGATTTTTTTTAAAGATATATTTTTCAATTATATTAAATTAACTAATTAAATATAAGCATGAGATAATCATATCATGATATTTTAAATGATAAAATAAAAAAAAATTATTGGAGAGACATTGTTTTACTGGCATGAATAATTATTTAATTAAATGAAAAATTATAAAAAAACAAAATTATTAAACATGGCTAAATATACATTTTATGTTGCAAGATCAAATATCTTAATTTATATTTATTTTTTAATTTTTTTAATATAGTCATTAAATGTATTTATTTACATGGATAATTTTTAATTTATTTAATTAAATAAATGCTTGATTTTTTTCTGACAAGAAGTACTGTTCAAATAACTAGTTGATATTAAAGTTTTTATATATATATATATATAATTAAAACAGCAATACACTCAACTTAACAAGATCAATTCCGAAACGCCAGGGAAATAAAGACATTGAATTCAGAGAGCAGAGAAGAAGGGATACATCCTTAAAACAATTTGGAAAACGAGAAACAGATAAATTGAACTTTTAAAAGAGTTCGAAAAAACAAGGATAAATATCTCTCAACTGTTTTTTTTTTTTTAAATGTGAAGAAACGGACGATAAATATTTTGAATAGTTGAAGAGAGTTACGTCATTAAGCTAGTCGAACAGGGAAGGAGAGAAAGCACGAGGAAAAACTTCGTGAATTTTTAGAAGGGAGGAAGAGAAATGGAAACATTTCAAACCAGAATGAAATGATAGAAGAAGAAGAAGAAGAAGAATCCATATTTACCATGCCCAGGTAATATATATTAGAAATGAAATTAAAAAATTGAGATTCAAAGTTTTTTCTATAAAAAAACTAAAAAAGTTTTCTCATTTTAGAAATGAAATTAAAAAAAATCACTAGCTCTGGTTCGTTCTTTTGATTTTCTGGTATACTTTATTTGAACTTTTTTGTTTGTTTCGGGTAAACTCTGCTCCGTTTTTTAATCTTTTCAACGTTTTCTTCTTCCAATCTCATCATTTTTTTTTTTTTTAATTTTCTTAGAATGTCTAGGAGACTTAAACCATGAAGTCTTGAAAAATCAATATATTATTAATTTAATTTTTTTAAAAGCATTTTATTTATTTAAAATGGATGCTTATAATATATTTTAGTTTGGTTTATATATCAATTAAAATTGTTAACTCGAATTAATTTATATATCAATTAAAATTGTTAACTCGAATTATTTTTTTTTTCTTCCTAACCGCAACGGGATATAATCTAAACTCACCTGATTACCCAAAAGAGGTGGTACCAGTAGGATTATTCGGTCATGGTGCGTAATGAATAATTTTATTTTATTTTTTATCACAGAATTTGGAGAATATCGAATGATATCATGGATGCGAGGAGTATGATAGAAGCAAGGAGAGGGTGCCTTGATCTGAATTACAGAGAAAGGAAAGCGGAAGGAAGGTCATGGTGGCATACACGTCATTGGTGAACGGCTCACGCTTTTGTACTGCTCGTGCCTCCAACACACACCAAGCACTAGCAAGCGGGCACCAAGGAACGGACTCTTTCTTCTCTTTTCTTCTTCCTCCGCAGTCCTCAATAACAACACGTCGTCCTCTTTTCCCCTTTCCTTTTGTATTAGAATTTTTTAAGGTAATTCCTTTCTTCTTTCTTATTATCTCTTTCAAGAACTAATTGAATTTCTTGCATCTCCATCTGCTTTTAATCAATCAAGATATTATTACAGCAATATTCTTTTTTAGTATTTTTAGTTTACCAACCTCAGAAATAAACCACTTACAAGTCTTCATCTTCATCTTATTATCATGTGATATGATATGGTGGTTACTTCTTTGTTTTTCTCACTAAAACACCAGGACAAGAAGAAGGCAAAGGGGAAATAACGGTTGTTTGCTTTGCTTTGATTTACCAGATGGGCAACTGCTTGGATTCTTCTTCTGCTAAAGTAGATTCCACCCAGAGCTCACATAATCCTGGTAACAACACCTTTGCATTTTGTTTTTCTAGCCTTACTGTCTTTGCATCTTCTAGCTTTATTGGATTTGGCCCCTTTTTTTTTCCAGCTCTGATTCATTCAGTTGTCACCCGCAACTGCTCTTGGCTTACCGTTTGTGAAGCAAAAAGAAAAGAACCCTTTTAAGCTTTCTGTGTGATATATAACTTTTGTCTATCAATTCTGTTGTACTTGATTAGTATTCGAAGTGAACCCTAATGTTATTTGCTTTTTTTTTTTCATTTTTGGGTTCTTCTTCTACTTTAGGATAATTCGATGCGGATGGTTCTCGTCATTTTAATGTGTGTGGTCTTTCTTTTAAGAAGCAACTTTTTGTCCTATACCTGTGATTTGGAACATTTGCATATGATTTTGGTTGGCTGACTAGAGTACAATCTCTGTGAAGAACGGCGATGAATGAATTTAAGTGACTCTGTCCAACTTGATAACTGTGCGTGTTTACTTCGTGCTATTACAACAGCGAAGGCAGGATCCACGTAGAATGAGATATGGCTTTGCACTTAAATTGTGCTAAGTAGCATTCCCTTTTTTCCCCTTCTTTTTCCTCGTAGTTATTTTGAAGCTCATTTTAATTGCATACAATTCACCTTCTGAACGACAGAGTCAAAAGGGATATATGTGCTGTTAATATACGTGAAATATTTTATTTTATTTTCGAACTGTTTTGTACAGTTTAAAGATTTATAATGTCATCACTGGAAAGCATACTGTACTGTCCAAGGATTTCAATTAGAAGCTTAAAGAACTTGTTTTATTAGCCTTGACAGCCAGTGTAGTTTTGATGGGTGCAATGCTGGAGATTGATAAACATATTGTATAGGTATATAACATATATATACTACACCAGTAAAATCTTGATTTGTTTATCTCTTGCTACCACCAGGAGCCTCAAGAATTTCCAGCAGAACCAGCCATTCTTCAGTTCCTTCTAGTCTGACCATCCCATCATACAGTGGAAGGAGCGGTGAATGTCTTCCTACACCAAGGAGTGAAGGTGAAATATTGTCATCGCCAAATTTAAAAGCTTTCTCATTAAATGAGCTAAAAAATGCTACCAGAAACTTCCGTCCCGACAGTCTTCTGGGTGAAGGTGGCTTTGGCTATGTTTTCAAAGGATGGATTGATGAACACGCTCTTACTGCTGCAAGGCCTGGATCGGGAATGGTTGTTGCTGTCAAGAAGCTTAAAACTGAAGGTTTCCAAGGCCACAAGGAGTGGTTGGTAGGTTTTTTCTCTTATTAAATTTAGTAGTTTTTCAAACTGAAGTGTCCTTTCCTTACATACTAATAGCTGGCTGTCATCAGACAGAAGTTAATTATCTTGGCCAACTTCATCATCGAAATCTGGTTAAATTGATTGGATACTGCTTGGAAGGTGAGAGCCGGCTTCTGGTCTATGAGTTCATGCCTAAAGGGAGCTTAGAGAATCATCTGTTCAGAAGTAAGTAATCCAATGCAAAGAATTAATTTGGAAGCCTCGTGTGCTATAACTTGTCCTCCTATATGCTTGTAATGCTTGTACTTGAAAACTTGACCCCTATGCTTTGTGGTTGCTGAGAAATAGAAATTAACAACCTTTCCCCCTCTTTTGTTTTAGTTCATGGAATAGAAATAAATGAATCTGTTTATCTTGTGCGGTGAATTATTTTGTTTGCTTCCATGGGGAATAAAATGACAAAAATTTAGGACCACAATTTTTTGTTTCCGCTGTAAGATATACAGCCAGATATGAGGCTAGTTATGTCCTTTCTTCTCTTATCTATCTCAGACTGATCCTTTTGGTTAATACCAGCCACATTGAATTGGAGACACTGTCTACTAAATGAAATCAGGTTTCTCCATTCACGCTATAGTTCTTCAGTTGTCAATGAATCATAGGCTATACAATCAATAACCGTTAGGCATAATTTACCAGCCACTCACCATTACGGATATGTTTCCATGTTAGCAACAAGGATGAGTCAGGGACTGTGATTCGCCAAAGTTTCTTAGGACATTCCTCATTTGAATGGATATCATACACCCCCAATTTTTCCCTGGGGATCAAGGACGAGTTGGCTGCCCATATGAATATCTGAGGTACGGGGATCTGAAACTTCTATGTGATATGGGTTCACAGTCTATATCTTTAAACAGGCGCAATCACTAAAACCTTGATTCAGACTTGGGTTTTTGCTATAGTTATTTTATGATAATAGGTGCCAAAGTGTCATATGTTGTCTTTTTTTGAAAGACTTCTTTAGCCACCTTAATGGAAGAAAGTTGTTTCATTTGCATTTTAATTTCACATCTATTTCTGTTTCCCAAGATTTTGATGCAAGCTGTGATGCATCTTTACTTCTTTCCCAAGGTTTTGATTCTTGCTATAACGCTAGACAATTTTGCATTTTTTTTTATATATCTCTTATGAGATTTTACCATGACTTTCCCTGTCCTGTTGTCATAAATAAGCCAACAAGCAACAATATCTGGAAATTATGGAAGTCCTTGGAAGTCCTTGTATGAAAACTTGGTAACCTTCAATTCTGTATATTGTTTTATAGGAGGACTGCAGCCACTTTCATGGGCGATAAGAATCAAAGTGGCCATAGGTGCTGCCAGAGGACTCTCTTTTCTTCATGATGCAAAATCACAAGTCATATACCGTGACTTCAAGGCATCTAATATTCTACTAGATTCGGTATGCTTAATAAGGGCATGAATTAGTACTTTCAGTTCTTTAGAAAAAAGAATATAATTTCTCCTTGTCACTAGCCTGTACCAGTAATGTCATCCCATGGGATTTAATAAATTCCCATTGCTAACGATGCATTGGTTTGCAGGAATTTAATGCAAAACTTTCTGATTTTGGTTTGGCCAAGGCAGGCCCTACTGGTGATAGGACTCATGTGTCCACTCAAGTTATGGGTACTCATGGGTATGCAGCACCTGAATACGTTGCTACAGGTCTGTAAAATGCCTGTCCTAATTAAGGGCTATTGCTGTTTCCTTTCACTTTTGAAACCAGTAATGATTTATGTTAATCTCTTGCCATTGTGCTTCTGAACTAGGTTAGTATTTGTGATAAAACAGTAAGGCGTCTGATTGTTTTGCTATTTATGCAAGACCATTTTAGCCATTCTTATCTCTGATGACCATGCTGATGCTTCTCCCCCCTTCTAGGTCAGGCCTCTTCTGTAATGACCGGGTTTCTTTCTATTGTCCAAGTGGGGAAAGCTTGATGGTTAGAGAAAATGGTTGGGCAGTTGACATTAAGTAAAAATGCCATGTCACTATCCCTGGAGAAGAAGCCTGGCTATTACCTGAAAAGATCCAAGCTTTAAAGGGACTAAGCTCTCTTTCTTTGTATATTTGCATGTTTGAGTGGGGTCAAATCTTTGAAACAGCAACTATATGCAAAAAATGATGAATGACTCCCTTTGGTGGGACTATAACTGGTTTACAGGCATATCATTAGCATCGGTTATGAGAACTCTTTACAGTAAAGCAAAGCTTCATTTAAACATAGTTGTTGAAAAAGGCTGGATTTCATGATCTAACATGAGAGTATCTATGCTCAACATCTTTTGTGTTCACTTGGAACTGATCTTGTACATGCATGTTTTTAAATATTTCTTGCTCACGGAATTCCTATGTCATGTTTGTGTGTAAATTTGGCTTCCATTTCTGGACAGGTCGGTTGACAGCCAAAAGTGATGTATACAGCTTCGGGGTTGTATTGCTGGAATTACTGTCTGGGCGACGTGCTGTTGATAAATCTAAGGTCGATGTGGAGCAGAATCTGGTAGACTGGGTGAAACCGTATCTGGGTGACAAGAGGAAATTATTCCGAATTATGGACACCAAATTGGGGGGACAGTATCCTCAGAAAGGAGCCTTCATGGCTGCTAACCTGGCTTTACAGTGCCTAAGCACTGAAGCTAAAGTCAGGCCTCGAATGTCAGAAGTATTAGCAACACTGGAGCAAATTGAATCCCCAAATGGTGCAGCAAAAAACATCCAATTAGAGCATCAAACAGTTCAGACACCTGTCCGACAGTCCCCAGTGAGACACCATCGTTCTCCTGTGATTCAAACGGCCAGTGCCTTCCCGCTGCCATCCCACCACCAATCTCCACAATTACGATAAGCAGATAGTTATTTGTAAATTCTTCTTTTATTTGCTCTTGTATTTTGTTCTTGTAAAATCCGATGCGGGTGTGTGCACTTTTGGATTAGAAACACAGATGTTATCACTTTTTGTACCGAAAGAGGGTCGTAGAAGGTTTTCCAGCTTGGCTTAAACCTGGCTTCATCTTGTTGTAGTAGCATAGATGGACGTTTCTCACCACTGTAATCCATGTCCTATTCAACTGTAATTACTTAGTTATTGGCTATGTAAGCTCCTTGATTGATGCAATCAGATTTTAAGATTTGTTAGCATCATCATCATACGTGTTGATCAGCAGAAGATAAGAGTGGAATGTACACCTGAGTTGAAATCGTTACGAGACCTGAAATTAGTGAAGCTCGAGAAATCATCAGTCAATGCAAGCATTCTTCTCAGGGGAGTTTAGTTTTATATTGCAAAATACAAATAAATCGAACAAATCTTCCCCTCTGCTGATCCCACTCACTGTACAACCTTTTTATTTACCCATTTCTCTGTATTTAAATAAAATTCTCTTCTATTGCAAATTACAAATAAAATATATCCTTCTAACTTCTATTGCAAATTACAAATAAAATATATACTTCTAAAGCAGTGGTGGAAGGGGCTTGTCTCTTTTCACTGCACCTGGGTTCGAGCCCTGGCGTGCACGCCTGTCACCCCGCGGTATCTTACATGCCTACCGAGTTTGCAGAATATTCAGTGAAATATAAGCACCAATTATATTACCATCAGGAAATGAATTTACTCTTTATCTCATCGCAAAATACAAAATACTACTGTACCCTAGAATATTGTTTTTGTTTTTAGTTTTTTTAATTTTGTATTTAATATTAAATTTATTAAAAATTAAATTTTATAATTTATCCAATTTGTTTTTTTAGGCTTGTTCTAGTCTCGTAATCCAGATTGTGAATTTAATATGTTAATTCGAATTGATTAAGGTTATTATTTATTTATTTATTTTATTATTTAATATTGGGTTGATTGAGAATTGAGTTTTATAATTTATTTTAATTTGTTTTTACAAGGTTATCCTGGTTACATAACCTAGATCATTAAGTTTGATAGATTAATTCTGATTGATTTAAGTTGTTTTTTAAGTTGTTTTTTACTCTATTTTGTTAATTTTATTTTTTACTATTAGATTGATTCGTAATTATATTTTATAATTTATTTTAATTTATTTTCTACAGGATTATCAACCTTTTATTATTCAAGTCATGAATTTGCAAGTTAATTAGAGTTAATTTAATATGTTGTTATTTTAATATTAAAAAAATATGTTTTTAATTTTTTTTTAGAATCAAATTATATTTTTACATGTTTTTTATATTATTTTTAGATTTACGGAGTTAATAGAGTAATATTGAAGCAATATTAAGAACTTGATATTAAATGCTTTTCTAATTATAACTTGTTAGCAGCGTTTAAATATATTTTTTATATTAAAAAAATCTGATCCGATAATGGATCGTGTGCAAATCATCTAATAACTAGCTACCTGACATGTCTAATAAATAGGGCAAAGGTGCTCAGATAAAAATTTGCCGTTACAAACCTTCCGATGAAAAATGATTAATTGATGCAAAATAACACACTTAACATAATTTTATGTTTAACTTCTTAAAAACAACTCGGGGAGAGAAGGGGGAAAAAAAATGAAAAAGGAAACAGGGTTACAGCTTCCAGCAGCATGACAAAGTCAAATTTAAAATCAGCGGGGAAACTGATGGAAAGTTTGCAGTGCACCATACTTCGATGCGACTCCATGTTTTATAACTCGACACTCGTCCTCCTCCTAATCCTTGCTGCATAAACCCGACGCTGGATCCTAATCGTTGGTAGTTAGACCGACATCCCGGAAATCCCCTTTCACCCGCCCAAATTTGATCCTCTCCCTCTCTAATCTCAGATCTAATAAATAATCTGAGTTATTCTAAAATTAAATGCGTAATTGTTGGTAGAAGAAGATGGAGTCGGCACCGATTCGGGTACCGTACCGGAAACTTAAGAAGGAGATAGAGGTAGAGATGGTGAGCTTGGAAGTGGAGTCGTCTCCTTCTCCTTCTCCTCCTCCCCCTCCTCCTCGAATCCAGTCTCCTCTTGATCCTAATTCTAATGGAGATTTCAGATCTCAAACCACCAAACATCAAATAAGCTTCACCACTCTTGTTCTCAGCTGTACGGTGGCCGCTGGCGTTCAATTCGGCTGGGCCTTGCAGCTCTCTCTCCTCACTCCCTATATTCAGGCAACTCCATCATCTCGTCTTGCAGCTACTGCATTTCTCTATCTATACTAACTAGTACTTGGGGGGATTTTTGTTGCAGACACTTGGGATAGGACATGCTTTTTCATCCTTCATTTGGCTCTGCGGTCCTATTACAGGCCTCGTGGTAGGTCATGGTGCCTAATCATCTTTTTGTTTGATTGACATATCTGAATCAGCTGATGAAACCGGAATCCAGTTTAGTTTTATTCATCTACTTCTCCTCTTATTTTACCATGTAACTTTCCGCATCATGCATGAAAGGTGTTTGCATTTGGAATATGCCTTTGGATGAATTTGAGTTGGTCAGACGACGGAACTTCTTGGGTAGATTTTACTTGCTCATTAATCAATCAATCAATTGATCAATTATTAGAGCTGACTTGATTCCAATAGTTTTCGTGGCATGTCAAGAGAAAATATCATACTTATACTGTGTTCACTGATGATGTTATGTGGTTATAAATTATGCTCGCTACAAGTAGTTAATTGTTTCTTCAATTTCATAAACATTCAATTTAGGCTTGCATCAGTTATTGGGGTTTTGCCTCTCAGGTTCAACCTTGCGTTGGTATTTGGAGTGATAAATGCTCTTCAAAATATGGAAGAAGACGCCCATTTATTCTTGCAGGAGCACTAATGATCTCTCTTGCTGTAAGTGCTATTGAATCTCATTTTTATCTTAGTTACTAATTTTGCTGATTGCTATTATAACTTCACGATCAAAACTAAATCTTGTAAATCTAGGTGATAATAATCGGATTTTCCGCAGACATTGGATATGTGTTAGGGGATACAGAGGAGCATTGCAGGTTTCTGCTGCCTTCACTTTAGTTATATTTTATTTCATGAATATTGTTTTAAGACTTATCTACTTATCTATGAAACTGAAGTAAATTCAAGGGCACTCGAATGAGGGCGGCTTTTGTCTTTGTTATTGGCTTCTGGATGCTGGATCTTGCTAACAATACGGTGCAGGTATGACATATTGTCATGTCTGTTTTGAGCTTCCTTATCACTGCTGCATGGAAAGTATGTAGAGAAATTGTAATGATTAATCACCATGGCACCATCTGCACATCCTAGTAAATAACGAGTTTCTTTTTGTTTTTATAGGGACCAGCCCGTGCACTTCTGGCTGATTTATCAGGTGCCATTTTGTCTTTGTTTCTAATGAACTTTATTAATTTGTTCAACTCCTAATGGAACCTGCTACATTCCAACATCTGTATGTTTATAAATTGACAACAGATTCTTAGCACTACATGAACGAGGGTTGTTAATGCGAAATCTAACTAGATGAACTGTTTACTTTGTTTTAGGTCCTGATCAACACAATATATCAAATGCTGTGTTTTGCTCATGGATGGCTGTCGGAAACATTTTAGGATTTTCAGCTGGTGCTAGTGGGAGTTGGAGCAGGTGAAAATTTTCGTGTTTACCTGTGGAAAGTTTTCCAGTTTTCTAGAAAAAAAAATTATAGGAAATAAGAAACTATAGAAAACAGGTTTGCTAAATGAAAATGAAATTTGTTTTCTTGGGAACCTGTGTTTTCTATTTCTCCAGTTTAGAAAACTAAAAAGCATAAAAAAGTTGTTTTCCCAAATTATCATAAAATACTAGGGCTTTGTTTGGTTCACCATCTTTTTTATGTTCATTTCTCTTATTATTTTTAATATAAGCCAAACAAAGGCCTTTGTTTTTTGGAAAATTTCTACTTAATAAAAATCTTAATTTCCATGGAAAATCTTATTACAATTATTAAGAAAACTAGAGATGGAAATCACAAAACTATTTTCTGAAAGTAAACGTGACCTGTTATGCTAATGAATATACATGTGCTCTAAATTTCCTCCTATCCTATTTTTCATTATTATTGTAACTGACCTTTGATATTGTATGACATGAATGCCGCCTTGTCTTATTCAACTCCTTCTGTGTTAAATGTTTATTCTATCATCACTAGCTTATACCACTGGATATTAAGTTGATTGGTGTGTCTAATGCTTCTATTCTACGCAGATGGTTTCCTTTCTTGATGAATAGAGCTTGTTGTGAAGCTTGCGGAAATCTTAAAGCAGCATTTCTCGTAGCAGTAGTGAGTTAATTTATCCTTGCATCTAGGTCAATATTTTGTTGTGCTATTGTTTTGGTACGTGTAAATTGCTTGCGATGTTACATCTGTATTGCCTATTCTTTGTTGTTCTTTTTATGCGTGCACCTCATTATCTTCTACAACATTTTTTCTTTTGTTGATTTGCATGAATTGATTTAATATATGCTTGGTCCTCTAAACGTTGTCCTTTGCAAGTTCACGAGTCAAGTAAAATTTCTGAAACTATTTCAATATTGGACCTTAGCATAAAATATTTCTTAACCCGATCTCTTTAGAAAAACAGTCCTTTTTGTATCATGTTAGCATAGATTTACTCATGAAATCAAGCCAAGCATTTTTCTTTTGGCTAGATCCAATTTCTTCGTAGAAAGGAAAATGATACACATTTTTCTTCTTGGGAAGGAGTGGGTGAACTCTATTGTTTGCAGCTTTCTAGACCTTCAAGAAAGAAATGAGAAAGAAAAGGACTACCAAGGCAATCTCAAGGTTCATGGCATAAATTTTATTAGGGTCAAATGTACACACTTTGTTATTTGGACCATTTAAGTCACTTTGGCAATAGATGTCCAAATTTTAACATTTGTGTCGTGGTTTGCATTAGCAAAAGCCTTAAGACTTTCAGTTGGCAATTTGGCAGGAAAATTATATATGAAATTTCATGGTTGCATCTCTCTCTCGCTCCCCTCTGCACCATCACTAAACCGATGGAATAGATGATCCTAGGAACAAAGCACAATACCGTGGCTTCAAATTTTGAACCTTGTCACTGAAGTGAAAGTGGGATGCACTTTCCTGTCTATGATACTTTGGATTAGCTATATCGGTTCATATATCATATACAGTATGCAAATTAAAATTAAAATATTGATAAAAATACAAAGCAATAAATAAATTGAAATCTAAATGGAATACAAGAGTAAAAATGGCATGGGAGACCCTTTGAGATATGGCCACAGTTCAATGCTTGTGTGATGCAGTGCTAGAAGGATTATTATCAATTTATTTGGAACTTCACTAGTTGAAGAATTTTACTTTCTTTAGGAAAATCTTCTTCGAATAGTTAGTGGTAAGTAGGATTTTGTTATTATTAGTATCAGTAGAGAGTTTTTATTTTTCTTTCCTACTTTGAATTTGAATCTTTAGGGTTATGGTGCCCTTATATAAATGCACATATCTCATCTATAAGGGATGCTATTTTATGGCAATGAATGAGGATTTCTGTTTCAACTTTGAGAGTGTTTCCTCTAATTTGTATTGAGGCGCATTCCTTGTGCAGGGTGGTTTCCTCTTGTTTATCCTTTTCAATTTCCTTTTGTTCTATGTTACTCAAACCACTAGCTCACATTTTGAAAACAACGGCACGAGGCACATAGAATCGCATGTGAATCAGGACCATTTTGCAAGGCTAAATACTCCTAGGTGACTAAGAGTACCTCTAGGGAAGAGTATTTGTGACTAATGTTGTTTTACTGATCTATTTCTCCCCATTGATTTAATTCTTACAGAGCATGTCCTATATGAATCATTAAATCAATTGCAACAGGTCCTGTTTGAAGAGGTTTAAATATGGAATATAGGAATGCCTCAAAATAATATCAAGAGTGCGAGATTCAGAAGCACTATAAGCCAGTTAGAAATATCATGGAATCCCTCATTCCCAGGGGATGTTTTGACACCAAGGAACATGTGCTTGTGTATATGCAATTCTTGGCTTGGAACAATAGAAAGGAAACAAGTATCAATGAACAGGATGGAATGAACTTTTTGCACTATTCTTACTTTTGAACAAATTCTGTACTTAGTAGTATGATTTGTGCGAGCAGTGGATAGAGAGCTCTTACAGGGGTCCCACTCACCCCGAAGTTTTTTGGATAACAACACAAAAAATCTATAAATCATAGATGATGGGGGATTTTCCATTCTATTGCTGGATACAAAATCACCAAGTTTGGTACAAGTTCTTCACATACAGAAGATGTTGCAGCCTGCAATTATATAGAAGTATGACCAAGTTTAATTGATTTCTCAAAGATGCAAAGTCGTACTAGAATTATTTATTTATATTGTTTAAGCAAAGTTAGTCTCCATACTGCTGGTCTCTTTACGATCTGGATACAAATTACATAAACAGCTACACTGACAGGAGATGAACATAAATTTGGATGAAATGTGTGCAGGTCTTCCTCCTGTTTTGTACTCTTGTGACTCTATATTTTGCGGATGAGGTTCCACTAAATGTTAATCAACCACGCCATTTATCAGATTCTGCTCCATTGTTGAATGATCCACAACAAAACAGCCATGAACTTTCAAAATCTGAGTTTCACTCGCCTGGTCTTGACAAATTGAGTGGGAACAGCACTGACCATGACTATGAACCGAGTATGAATTCAAAGCATGCCAACTCTGTAGGGGGTCGAAATGAAAATTACAGTGATGGCCCAGGAGCTGTTATGGTCAATTTATTAACCAGTTTAAGGCATCTACCTCCTGGAATGTATTCAGTGCTTCTTGTTATGGCTTTAACTTGGGTAAGCACCTCATTAACCCTGTATTGTTATTTCCAGGACTTCATGTTCCCTTCTGATTTCCTTTAGTCCAAACTCTATCAAGAATACATGTATTCCCTGATCCTGTAACAGTTATTTAATGCACTCTTTCCTTAATTTATTTGCGCTTATTTTCATTGCAATTATGATTTTACATGCAGTTGTCATGGTTCCCCTTCTTTCTTTTTGATACGGATTGGATGGGAAGAGAAGTTTATCATGGAGATCCAAAGGGGACTTCTAATGAAGTGAAGTTGTATGATCAAGGAGTCAGAGAAGGTGCATTTGGTTTGCTGTTGAATTCTGTAAGAACTCAGAATTGAGCATTGATAGTTTTTTTTTTTTGTTAAATACCATCACATGAACTGGGGACCTGGGAAACTAACGCATTGACTGAATGGACCTAAAAAATCACAGAAGTTAAGAGACAATCAGGGAAAAAGAAAGCAAAAAAAATTACAAAAGTCATGAGAAAAAAAAAAACTTGAAGCCAATTGACATACGTGAACTGGATGTTACGAGACTTGTTCCAAATTACCTAAAGACACGTATCCCATAACTTCTAGCATTGTGCTTTGCAATAATTGAAGTATCTTGATTATCTCAACAACTATTTTTCTCATGTTCTGTTATGGTACAGGTGGTTCTTGGCATTAGTTCGTTCTTGATTGAGCCAATGTGTAAGAAGTTGGGGTCAAGACTTGTATGGGCAATGAGCAATTTTATTGTATTTGTCTGCATGGCTGGCACGGCTATTATTAGTTTGATATCAGTTGGTGAATATTCTGAAGGAATCGAACATGTAATTGGAGGGAATGCGCCAATCAGGATAGCTTCCTTGATTGTATTTGCTCTTCTTGGATTTCCTCTTGCTGTATGTTCCTGTTCTAGTAGATTAACACTATTTTTTAATTTCGTCCCTCAAAAGCATGCAGTAATTGTTTTTTTGCTGCAGATTACCTATAGTGTTCCATTTTCTGTCACAGCAGAGTTGACTGCTGATACCGGTGGTGGGCAAGGTATGTATAGATATGTACTTTATCTGGCAATTATTTTTAATTCTTAATATGGCTATTGGTTAACCAGATGATCCTGATGTTTTTTTTCCTTTGCCACGTTTCAGGATTGGCTATAGGAGTTCTCAATCTTGCAATAGTTATTCCACAGGTAGATGAACACGTTATGTATCTTTTTGTTTTACTGGTTTCAATACCTTTGGGATGGAAGCTATTTCTCTGATAATAATGAACCAACATCACCCTTTCTACTGGACTCAAGTATTTTTGTTGGATTTTGGTATATGCTGTAGCCATGTGTCAGTTTTGCCTTTCCGTGCGCGATTGATACTAAGCAGTGTTAGGTTATTGTACATTTGACTGATGAACTGTAACGTTCATACAATTTCCATGACACTTAAACGTTCTTGCTTCTTCTCTGTTATTTCGGTTAATTCAGAATCTTCTGTTATTCCACTTTCTGTCTCAATTTTATTCTAGTTAATTCAGTCAAAGTTGATTTTCATCTGCATTTTTTATCTGTTAGATGATTGTATCCATTGGTGCCGGTCCATGGGATGCCCTATTTGGTGGAGGAAATATACCAGCGTTTGTTCTGGCTTCTTTGTGTGCTCTTGCAGCTGGTGTTTATGCAGCACTCAAGCTGCCAAATCTTTCAAGCAGTTCCTTCAGTGGTTTTCATTTTGGCTAACCACCACGCCATGCTCAACATGTTGACATCGAACCAACATGTAATTGTCAAGAACAGGAGTATACTCGTTGTTGGTCTACAGTCAGAGAGATGGTTCGTCCAATTTCCATTTTTTGTGTACTTGTAATTTTTTATATCAAACGAAGCGCGCAGAACGCTTTCTAATTCATTAATTTTTTGCCCTGCATTATGGGCCTCTGTACTTAATGTAGAGTGTATATCATTTCAAATGAAAAATTCATACGGCAATATACCTTCAATTACTTGCTAATTTAGAAATCATGAGTTGACTGGTAGTTTACATTTTATGTCGTTAATAGCCGAAATTGTATGCCGATTTGTGTAGGTCTTGTTTGGGACTTAATTTGTTCTGGAATTTTAGTAAATTTTGATTTTTTAAAAGAAAATTATATATTTTTTAATATTTTTAAGTTATTGTGATTTATAATAAAAAAAATCTATTATTTTGATATATTTTGAAATAAATTTTTTTAGAAAAATAATTATTTTATTTACATGCCTTTAACACAGTGGCGCCTGGCTAGTTTGTTGCCGGGTCCACATTTCTTTTTAGATGCGTGATGCCATTCGTACCATCTTTTGTTTAAACTTCAAGTTTCAGGCTATTTGTTGGGGATGTAGGTTAGGGGAAGGCTAGTAGGTCGCTGGGTGGCGCACAACCTCGAATAGAGGCCTAGTTGAGTGTTGTGTACAAAGTTGTTTTTTTAAGCAATTTTTATTTTTAAAAAATTTAACTTTGATATAACATAAAAATATCAAAAAATTTAATTTCAAAATAAATCACAACGCCAAAACACTGAAGAAGCTTGAATCATCGGTGAAAATTTCTTCTTGTTTATCCTGCACTGCTGGCTTGCTACTCTTTTTTTAAAAGTCAGAAGCCGAGCTTCTGTATATAAAGACTAAGTTCCTTCTTTGTTAGGTCTTAGGCAAGTCATTAGCATCCTGATTGGTGTATACAAGGTAGAGCTTCGAGCTAACCTGTATTTATAAAAAAAATTAATTTTTTTTATTAAAAATTAATATTTTTTATATATTTTAAACTGTTTTGATGTATTAATTTCAAAATTAATTTTTTAAAAATAAAAAATATTATTTTATATATTTTAACATAAAAATGCTTTAGTAGACTTGTAAATAAAATCACGTGGACAAAATCTTGTTACTCCCTGTATTTTATCTGTGTGTCGTGTTTCCATTGGCTCAATGTACGGATGATAGTCGGCCGACGTTGTGTCGGGTATGATTTTTGTGATTTATTATTTCTTAAACTTCTAACTTAAATATTTCTTTTATATAAAATTGCTTCAATCAAGATCTGAGGATTTAAACTTTCATCCCATGCACTTAAACTTATATTAAGACAAATTACTAATTGTGGATTAATAACATGCATTAATAAAAAACCCGATAAAATATATACAAAATATAAATAAATCACAGTCGTTATTTCTAGAAGTTATAACTCGAAACGTTTCAAAATCTATAGCGATTGCTTCTCCGAACATGCCCATCTTACAATAAGAAAGAATATAATATAACGGAAGCATGAATTCCGTTACAAAACAGATTGTATTCTAAAACCATGTGCTGGATATACTGCTTGAATTAACTCGGTTTTATGAGTAGGTGTCCTTTATCCGTTTTCTTTCTTCCTTCCAAATTTCTACGTTGAAATCTACTCTTAAACATGTTCTAACAGAAATAGTATGATATCTTGATGATTTTATTCTATTTACTATGTTAGTTAATTAGTTGTTGCTCGCTACCAGTCCCGAATGTCACGATGATGAACGTGGCTGTGATTAATGGACCACCTGTCTTTGAGAAAAAGTTAAGCACGGCCACGAGGGGAAATTAAATTAATTAAACATAGATTAGCAGGGCTTTTTTTTTAGCAAAATAAAAATTAAAAAATAGCAGGTCTCGTTGTTGACAAATCAACATCGATGCAATATTTCCATGGCCCAAGGCTTGAAAATAAAAACACGATCATGTAGTGAGAACTCCTTTGACGTCGAGCAAAGACCGTCCACAGGCGCCGTTTCAGCCGTGAGAAGCACGAGGGGCGTGTCGAGGAAGAAGAATGGGCAGCTTGTTTTTATATATTTAGCAGCCATGTTGTTTATTCTTGCAGTTTTGATTTAAAGTATTTTTTATTAAAATAATTTTTTAATATTTAAAAATTATTTTTAATATAAACATATTAAAATTTTAAAAAATAAAACAGTATGATTTCAACTATGTCCCGAAACACGGAATTATACTGCAACTCTCAACTGAGTTCTCAGTCTATTATTTTATCTGTTGATTCAAATCTGTTAATTAATATTAGGCAATATTTTACATGGTAGGAATGGGGATTTCTGTCGAATGAAGACATGGTTGGTAAAAAACGGCTAATGTTAGGAGTGTTAAGGTTTGTTTTCACTGAAGTAACAGCTAGATGAAGCGGTAGTCCATGACTGAACCACATAAAATATTAAATGTATAAATAATATTTTCTTAAAAGTTAAGAGTGACACATCATTCATTGAGGGTACCTAGAGAATGCCTAACTTCAAGGGGTTGTTAGCGGTAAAAGAGATTTGCTCGATTCTTTGACTTTGTAAGTTCAAATCTTAGGGTTAGTGATCGGAGGAAAGGTCTAGTTTTTTTTATAAAAAAAAAATATCAAACCATTCTTTAAGATCATTTAGGGGGGTGGGATGACGAAATGTAGTGTAAGTTGACATAATAACTAGTCCAAGTATATTCTTACCATATTTAAAAAACAAAGAGATAACAAAAAGTAGATTGATTAATGAATGATGAGATTAGAATACTGACTTGTAATATACTGTTGGTTAGATTAAAAATAAAAAATTAAGCTTAATTTTTAGTTAACAAAATATTGAAAGAATAAATTGAAAAATAAAATATTCAATTAAAAAATAAAAATAAAAAGATATGAGTCAACCATGCTTAACCGTCCAAACCATGACATAGATAATGAGAATGTGATAATCACATGAAAAACAAGTTGAAAACAATTATGAAACTCGATCTCATACAATTCAAGTATTGAAAGATAAAATTATAAAAAAATCATTTAAAAAAAAAAAGATATGAACCAACCTAACTTCTATTGTGAAACTTGTGACCCGAGTCGGTCGGTACCGTGTTATAAGACTTTGATAAGTCCAATAGAAGAAAATTAAGAAAAAATCATGAAATTCAATACACAACTAACTCAATATTAAAGGAAGAATTTGAAAAGAAAAATCAAATAACAAAAAGCATAAAAAATGACCTAAGTTAATCCTAGATAACTTGTTAAACTCGTGTCTTTGATCATGATACAAAGATAACCTCATAGAAAACAAATAACAAAAATCATAAAACTCAATTCTCAACAAACTTAATGTTAAATTATGAAATTAAAATTTTTTTAGGCTATTTGAGTTAATCTACCAAAATTGCAATTCGATTCATTATACTGAGATAATTTAATGTTAAAGAATAAAATTAAAAAAATAAAAATAAAGAACGAAATTTGACATCCAAAAATAAACAACAATCCATTTTGCTATTTTAGAGTGAGAAAGGGGTGAAAATTGAGGAAATGAAATAGAAAAAAGAGAGAAGGAAAAAAAAACAAATCAAATAATATCAATGAAGGCTACTAATGAATGTTAGTGGTCATTGCATGTCCAAGTGTGACAACCCTTCCAAATCCCCTAATATATTTGTTATATCATTTTTAAATTTAATCTTTAAAAATTTAATTATTCTAAATTAATGAAATCAAGAATCAATTAAGCAACATAATTTTCTCTTTGCATTGCACGGTGTTAAATACTACAAATCATGAATTCGATCCAAAATCAGTCCAATTTAAAAGAAAAAAGCCGAAGAAAAAAGAAAACTTTTACAATCTAGAGTAACAATGTGCAGCATTGATCTACAACGATTCACCAAGATATTCTAGTCGCTTTTGTAATTGTAACAATAAGCTTAGCCCCTGTATGTATATATATGCAACTATGCAAGTGAACATAATACTCATAGAAGAGAGAAAAGGGAGAGGAAAGGAAAGAGCGCCTAGCTTTCTGGCTGAGAACATGGATCCACCCCATTCCAAGGGGGCGACCAGCTTCTTTCAACTAATAAAGTCATGCAGTGCTGTGGGAATAGCCTGTCCTTCGCCCAATTTTAAAGCAGGTGTTATGTGGGCTCCCAGACACCCAACCCTAGTGGTGCCCAGGTCAGTGGGTCCTCTGGAACCCTTCAGTTTTAAGATACAACCCTCTCTCCTGATTGATTTTTCGAATCAAAGGTGAAGCTTTGACAACTGTAATATAACAGTGCTAAGAATTAACAAATCCGAATATGCAAGAGCTGATCCTTCCTCCACGGGCAACTTGCCGAACCGAGTTTCAACAATAATTTCTCTTCGTTTTTTAATTCTTATAATTAACTTGATATTTTAAGCTCGGAAAGGCAATCCACATCAAATATGGACAAAAATACCACGTACAAACACTGGTAGCAAGGGCCCAAGAGATGTTGCTGTATGTTCATCTGAGGACGCAAGTGTTTAGGCGCAAAAACTTAAATGGATGGTGCCTTTGGCTTTTCCAATGTCAAGATCCCAACCTTCAATTCCATCTTTCAATCACTTGAAAGACCGATCGAAATCGCCAAAACCCCCTACATCATCCACGAGTTCGTGGACACTGTAAGCTTGGGGCTACAATTATCTATTTTTGGGTCCATGTGATGGATACTTGATCTCCTCTCATGGGTCAGCTTGCCTGTTCACTTTCCATGCTACGAGACCTGATAAATTGCCTGTTTATTTACACCTATACGGTGTACATCATGACTATGATTGAGCGTCTTCATATGCTTTAGGGATAATGAGTGTGAGAGGCGCGCGGGAGTGGAGAGGACGTACAAGATGACGAAGGGCATCTGGGGGTGTGGCAGAGAGAGAGGAGGAGGAGCAGTGGGATAGAGATGGACGTCGTCTAATATATAATTTTATATATATATTGCGTGCGCACCAAGACAAGAAAGACCAGCTCTTGTAGGGTTATTTATAACAAGAGGGTCTTTTGCTAGGGCTTTCCGAGCCCCTTTCTCCATCTCCAATCTCTCACACGCATACACACGAAGCCACTGCGCAGAAGGGGCTCGGAACTGATGAAAGGATAATGGATAGGAAAGCCTTCGTCCTCATGCACGATACTTGTTGGTTGTTTAGGTGGCAACCCCTGCCCCCCTCCCTTCCTTGGTCCCATCCCTAGATTCCTGCCCCTTCACTTTCACTGAATTCATGCAGACGCATTTACCCTTTAGCCCTCGAGAAGATCCATACACCTGCCAGCTCATTCTCTCTATTAGCAACTCTCCTTTTCTTTTCTTTTCTTTTTTCCCGATATTAATTTAGACAACTTAAATTATTACTACATAGCAGTATTCTTCTCTCTCTCTCTCTCTGTCGTATGAGCTACAATACATATTGAGGCGGTTCTCGATTTTTATAATTTCCACAGAAATAAAATTGTGCTTTCAAGAAGAATTACTCCATTTTTATTCTTTTTGCAGATGAAATATCGTTTCTTTTAGCACTAACTTCAAATTTCAAAAAGAAAAGTAGAGAATTCCCTCTTCATATAAAGAGAAGTAGAGGAATAAAATTAATCATCAAACATCTCTCTCTCTCCTCCCCACCCCACCTCCTTCTCTTCGATTCCGTGAAGTGATATACTAGCTAGTTAGAGGCCGATTGATAACCTATCCATCAAACCACATTTTGCTTACCGCTCCTATAAAAGAAATTTGTTTTTTTTTTTTGGCTGTAATATATCTCCTTGCAAGTCTCTCTTACTTTCATTGTAGCTCCTAGACTAGACGTTTTCAATTCCCTCTACGAGCGCATCTGCAGATATCTTTCGTTTTGAATTCCAGACTACAATGACGACATTCTGATTCCGACCACAGCTTTAAGATACATAGGTGATGACGTGCAATGGGATGGCTTTCTTCCCAACAAATTTCATGCTCCAGATTTCTCATGATCAAGATGATCATCAACCTCCCACATCTCTCAATCCAATTCTACCCTCACCCCAAGATTTCCGTGGTACACACCTTCTCCATGCGATCTCTTTCTCTCTGAGCTAAATTTGACTAGATATTGATCAGAGTGTTGGTTTTCTTCTTCTTTTTTGGTCGCAGGGGTGGCATCATTTATAGGGAAGAGATCATCAATGTCTTTTTCAGGGATTGATGCGTGTCATGAAGAAGGCAATGGAGAAGATGAGTTGTCTGATGATGGCTCACAAGCAGGAGAAAAGAAGAGGAGGCTCAATATGGAACAAGTCAAGACTCTTGAAAAAAACTTTGAGTTGGGTAACAAGCTTGAACCTGAGAGAAAAATGCAACTGGCTAGGGCTCTTGGTCTGCAGCCAAGACAGATTGCTATATGGTTCCAAAACAGGAGGGCCAGATGGAAAACCAAACAACTAGAGAAAGATTATGATCTCCTCAAGAGACAGTTTGATGCTATTAAAGCTGAAAACGATGCGCTACAAGCTCAGAACCAGAAACTTCACGCGGAGGTAATTAGCTGCAAGAATTTGACACATCATCGACTGGCTATAGAGGTTCTTACTGTAGAGCTTCTTGTTTGAATTAAGATTTGAGATTCGTTCTTGATCTCTTCCCAATTTATTGATGTCTATGGAACTTTTTGGGATAGTAAAACCATTAATTAGCAGATTTTGCATGGAGAACTGCAATTATTGTTTCGAAATCCCAATCATTTTTTTCCCTGGTTTATGCAGCTTTTTTTTACCTGTACTTATAGCAATGATTTCTGCGAACTTTTCAACAAAGCTTCTTTTCTCATGATTAGCTTACCTTTTTCATTTTTAATATATGTTGGTTTTAGCACCCTTGAAAAACTTTTTAAAAATATATAGGAAACAATATTTTTAAGTACAGAATATTAATTGTTCGTGGTTTAGAGATAAAGGCTAATTAATCATTCATGTCTGTGAAGTACTAAAGATCTTTCCTGCATGCTTGAAATTTAAGAGTATATAATAGCTCTTCTTCTTCTTCTTAAAGAACTTTGCATTCATGCATGCTTCAAGTTGATTGATTAACTTCCGGCTGCAGATATTGGCACTGAAAAGCAGAGAACCGACTGAACCTATCAACCTCAACAAAGAAACAGAGGGTTCTAGCTGTAATAGAAGTGAAAACAGCTCTGATATCAAGTTGGATATCTCGAGGACGCCAGCAATTGACAGCCCTCTATCTAATCATCATCCAACGAGCAGATCCCTTTTCCCCTCATCATCATCATCTATAAGGCCTGCAGGCGTTGCTATAAGACCTACAGGTGTTGCTCAACTCTTCCAAACAAACCCTTCAAGGCCTGATATTCAAAGCCAGAAGATTGATCAATTAGTCAAAGAAGAAAATCTTGGCAATATGTTCTGTAGCATCGAAGATCAATCTGGATTTTGGCCCTGGCTTGAGCAACACCATTTCAATTAAGAAAATGAACCCAGAATGTCATACTGGACCATACCCATTATACACCCATGGCAATAGTTGATTTTCATTTCAATAAGAGGGAAATTATCTTAATTTCATGAGTTTAAAATTAAGTTCATGTCTTATCACTTTGATTGGTGTGTGTGTGTGTGACTTATACATTTTCGTTGAGTAACAAGAGGGATGTTTGCCTTGCTAGGCTCGATGGTGGAATTTAAGTTATATTTGCTTGTCACTGGTTAGATTGCTAGCATGAGTCATGGAATAAGAAAGAGATCGCCTTCTCTTCCTTGCATGTCTTTTTTGCTATACTTATATTTTCTTCGTTTTGAATCGTATCCTGCACAGGAGAGGGGGAGAGGGGGAGAGAGAGGTAATGCTTGCGAGTGCTTTCTTCAAAGTCCTTGTATGAGGCGCTTTGCGGATAACATCACTCGGCATGATATGCTAAAACAACGGGGAGCAACCGGCAAAAAAAAAAATCACTATAATTATATTTATTAAAAGGGAAAAATTGGACTGCTGGTGCTTCGTTTTTCAATCAATTGAATCCATGAATTTTTGTTTATTTTCTTTTAGAACATCACTGTTTTCAACTTTTGCCAATCATACGGTCACTTCAATACTGTCCCTTCTTTTACGATAAGTCTTGATTTTGATTAACTAATGTCAGATTTGAGCCAAAATAATATTGTCGCACGTGAGAAATTAGGTGTGAGATTCAAAATCGTATCTGCCACTGAAACACCGTGGGCCACGGTGATGGACGGAGAGGATACTTTAGGAGATGATGATCATGCACAAGGATTAAATCGGATTTTGGTAAAGGGTTGAGATTAAGAAAGTTAGAGGAGGAGGGGACGAGCCATGCGATCAACCCACATAGAGAGTACCGAGCACACCAACCAAGAGAGGAAGAGGACAAACCGAAGGAAGAAAACAAGGACAGTCGATGATGGTAGGCCATTCTCGTGAAGGGGACGTTGGCAATGTTGTGCTGATAGAGAATGGAATGGGATCGAAAAGGCAGTCGAGCCCCCCCACAGACACCTTTTCGAAGCGGCCATAGCAGGCTAGAAACACATGCAAACTCTTTCCGAGCCTTTATAGCATTCATGTGACTCACTGCCACCCACTCCGCTTCATCCAGCACTGCCACTCCTCTCTTGTGCCCCAACTTCTGTGCATATCTGTTGCGTAGCTTGTAAATGAACAAAAAAATGAAAAGATTTCTTTCTACATTGAAAAAAAGTAAATTCTCTTTATAAGTCTTTATTATATAGTAAATTAAATGAATAACTTTTTTAGTGGGATTTCTAATGATATTATATCAATATTTATAATATAAAAAATAACATTTAATTTCTAAAATTTATTTTGTCACTGAGATTAAATATTTATTGTGGATGTATCTAATATTTCTATAAACCGATTAAGAGACCCTTTTTTAGTGGCATATGAGGTTGTGATGATGGAGAGAAGAGGAAGGTTTTAATGTAGAATCATGGATCTAATCATATGAATTTTGTGATGTAGGGACTATCTTGAGTTTTGTTATTAAATATAGGTACTTAAACGCATCTTTTGCTTCAGGAAAATTCCCACAGCCTCCCGTCATGTTACTGCACATTCTCCACCCTCTTCTGCTAATCTTCTGCAATACCATCACATTCTCCGCCCTCTTCTTCCGGTCTTCTCCAATACCATCATTTCAGCTACCAACCCTTTACTTGAAACAAAGAAAAAACCATCTAAAAGCTTAAGTTTGAATTAGGTTTCAAAGCTTCAAACCTTCAAAATGCCTAGAAACAGGAGATTCTTATGTAGATTAGGTCTATCACGTCGTCCCTTACATGGAATGTTTTGGGTTTAAAGTTTTTGGTAGCTGGTTTGCTATTGGAATTATTAGGTTAAAAAAAATGGGCTTGTCTCTTTGGTTTGGACTAGGGAGTGTTTGGGACTAGAAATTTTATAAGAGGTATCGGACTTTGGGAATGCCTACAACCTTCCAGCCCTGGGCCTATCATCCCTGACACCGTCGAAAATGGATATCTCATTTATTTGTTCAAAAACTGAAGATGTATGGTTGGTAAGAAGAGACCAGCCCATAGCATGTGGGAAAAGACAAGGATCGTTTAACGTGCCACGTGTAGCTTCGCTCGCCAAAGACTAGCACCTCCGTGGATCTCAGCCAATAGAAACACAGAAAAAACACAGCTCCTTCGGTCACCACCCATTTTACTTTATTTTTTCTCCTCTTTCCCAAACAGATAATCCAGTCAGTCCTCATGGCATCTGTTCCTCTGCTCTCTCCCTCTACCACCACAGCCGCTTCCTGCAGAACCTCCTCCTCCCTTACCCACCAGTTGCTTCATCTTTCCTCTAAGGTCCCATTCCATACCTTCCCCGCAAGAAATCACAGACTAATCACCAAGCTTAACGTGTCCTCCCCCACCAACAAACCTGTTACCTCCACCACTTCGAAAAAACCCATTGAAGAAATCATCTTTTTCGACGGCGGAGCCCACTACGGTGACCTCGTAGCCAACCTGCTACTGGGCTTCACTCTTCTCTGGCTGCCATTGACTCTAGCTGCAGTTTCAAGGGCATTTTATCTTAGATACAGGTTCACCAACCTGAGGGTGACGGTTATCTCAGGGCTAACGGGTCAAGATAGGAGTGATTTCTCCTACAAGGTGATAAAAGATGTTCAGGTTGTGCCACGTTTCATAGGTGAATGGGGTGATGTAGTCATTACTTTGAAAGATGGTACTAAAGTGGATCTTAGGAGTGTTCCTAAATTCAGAGAAATTGCCAAGTATTGTCTCTCTATGGCCGAGAAGCCTTTGATTATGAAGGAGGATAGTACAGGACCCAGAGGGTTTTAACTCTTAAGTGTGAGGGGAGGGTTTTGCTTTTCATCTCTTTCTTTTGATAGTATGTAATTTTTTTTTTTCCAGTTCTAAACGAGTAAAAAGGCTCGGATTACAATTTTCATATTTACTCACTGCGAAGGTGTATCAGTATTGCTATATTGCGGAATTAGAAGCTAAACCAAGTTCATTTTTCCATACTTTATATTTGTAAATCGCATCACACTTTTGGAATTTTCTTTCTCGAATTTATTTGGACATCGACTATATCTTCGACTATATCTTCTTCTTCTTCTTTTTTCTTTTGGTGATATTAGCAGTTTTTGTGAATGCCAGCTGCATAGTTTAATTGAACACTTTATTTTGGATTTGATCTCACCGCACCAAAAGTTGGGGGGAAGGGAAGGGATGATTAACAGGCATCCTAAGAAGAAATAAGAAATAGCAATGGAAATAGTTGAAATAGATCCCAGTTCTTAAGGCGACTGTTGTAGTTGAAAAGCTATGGAAAATTCAGTGTAGATGTGTCAGACATGCTATGACTTTGATTGCAGGAGATTCAATGTCCCGGTTCTTGATGATTTCAAATTGATTGATGAACGAGGGGGAACATTTACTTGCTCGTTTGTCGGAAAATATGACCATATTAAATGGATCATAAAATGGAGCTCCGGAAGAAGCTTAAAAATCAACCAGCAGAGCTAGCATGGTTTCTGGGTTGAACTCCAAATTTAGCGTTTTAAACGTTAGCTGTATCTTTCTTGTTTAAAATTTAGTCCAGCATTTTTATAAACCCTCGTAACATAATTGCATAACTCAGTCGGTGGATTAGTGTTTTTTAAAGTATTTTTTATTTAAAAATATATTAAATTAAAAAATATTTTTTAATTTTTAAAATTTATTTTAAATCTGTATATTTAAATGATAAAAAAAATAAATTAAAAGTGCAGTTTCACCGTAAAAACAACACCAACTGAAACTTTGATGGTACTATGGTCAGATTTTCAACCCGAATGACGAAATTAAAAAAATAAAATAAAGGGAAAACATTCCGGTTTCAATAGTTTCTATATCTATCCTTTTGCTTTAGTGCAGTCGACCAAACATTAAAAATTAAAAATATATATATATTATAATAAATTTTCAAGAAAAAACACATCTCAATAATACCTAACACGAACTTTTACATTTCTGGACTGTTGTCTTGCCTCGATTTTTCTCCACTGCATCTGTGTTTTTTCTTTTAAGAATTTAATTTGTCAAATAGCACGAATTTAATTTGTTAAATAGCATATTTGAATTTTGGAACGAACCAATGAGGTCTTAATAAGACCTGATGTGCTAGATTACTCTATAATTTCTGAAACTTGAGGGACCGAGTTACAATTAAATTTAGAATTTCGTTAAAATGAAAAGCAAAGTTTTTACCGAGGAGAAGCGTATGCCTATGAAATGAGATAAACAGAGGACTGCTTTATTTTATTTTTATTTTAAATTAATAATGATTCCTTCATTCATCCTGCAACTGACGGCATCCTAAAACCACGAAAAGGGACCCAATCCGTTTTTGCCCTAAAATTCTTGATTATATCCCAATCCCAACCTCAACCCAAAATAGACGAATCTTCCACCTATAGCTGATAGAAGAAGAAACACGCCTCCTACCTGATTTTATCTTGAAACCCTAAACTCTCTTTGAATTTAATACACCTGCTTGCTTGTAAATTATGGTCGAAGCTTTTCCGATCTTTAGATAATCGACGTTCTTGTTTGGGTTGTTTCGATCCGGGTTTAGGGTTTGGATTTTTCGATCCAGGAAACAGAAAAAGAAACGGGAGAAAATGAGCAATCAAAAGAAGAGGAATTTCCAGATAGAGGCGTTTAAACACCGGGTCGTGGTGGATCCGAAATACGCCGATAAGACCTGGAAGATTTTGGAGCACGCTATCCATGAGATTTACAATCATAATGCTAGTGGTCTCAGTTTCGAAGAGCTCTATAGGTCTCCTTCTCCTTCTCCATCTCCCTCTTCCATTTATTGTTATTATTGTTATTGTGATGATGATGATGATGAATTGATGATGGTTTCCTTCTTATGGGTTTCTATTTAATTAATCAACTATTCATTGCCTTAAACTTAGTTGTTGCTTTTGGGTTTTTGATGACTTTGGTTCGTAAAAATGTTTGCGATTAACATATTAAGTTCCTCGTGCAAAAGGTATTTATCTGCTGCAGTGGGCTGTGAATTTTTTCTTCTTTTGCTTATGTGATGTTCCTGATGATTGAGGTTACTGTTGAACACAACAGGCCAATTCTTTTTCTTCTTCTCAAATTCACTTATTGTTACATTTTTTTGGTCTTTTCATTTGTTTCCTTTATGATTATATGTTTTGTGTTCGTACTTTATTTTAGAAATTTTGTGTTGGTCTTGGTGTGTGATGGATGAGTTTGCTTGCCCATAAGACAATGCTGTGCAGTAAAGTCAGCCAAACAAACGCATCTTTTTCTTCAACTCCACTGAACTGAATACCCCCTTGCAAGCAATTTAATTTATGACGCAAAAAAAAAACACTTTAAAAAAAAAAGATGACGCAAGTGACCAACAGAGAGATAGAGAATCAATTACCGTTTATATAAGATTTTCTGCATTGGTGGTTTTTATAGGTTCAGTAGAGTGACAGCCTCATCCATCAGCTAGCTAGAGTTTTTTTACTTGTCAGGCTGAACACCCAACCTAGTGCTTCTAGGTTAACTTCTTTGAAGCTGCATGCACAAGGATGCATAATTTGTTCTGTATGAGATTTTCATGGGTTCTAAGGATATATTGCCATATCTTTGCTCCTATCACAGCTTCTCTATGCAATGCCCAATGCTTATACATTGTGTTTGCATTTTCTTTTTCTTTTTTTTTTTCTTTTTTTTTGCGCTCTTAATCCCAAATAATGGTTGTCTTGATTGGAAAGAACACATGACTACCAGAAAATAATATATCCATTCTCTTTCCTTTGTTCCCTTGAATAAATTTAAAAACATCTACTTATCACTGAAACCTTTCTTTGTTTTCAGCATTTAAATTTTTTTACTTTTGGAAATTTCTTCTGCTGCCTAATGCCTTTACTTATCTCTCTCTCCGAAAATCAACAAAATATTTTAAAGGTTTCTCTCTCTTTTTTTAAAACAAATTTATATACTTGGCTAATCTTACTCTCTTTTACAGAATGAACATGTAAATGGTAATTTTGTAACCTGTTTTTATTTATTTTTTGATTTCTGTGAACAACATTTTTACATGTGGTGGACCTTTTTAATTTTTTCAGTGACAGAAAGGGGACAAAATTTGGTTACGGTACATTAAATCCATCATAGAGGTTAAAAAACATATGATGGTCTGAATTTTCAGTTTTTTCATGTGTGCTAATTTTGTTATTTTACATGATAAATTTTGAATTAATCTTGACGATGGTTAATCCAGATGGCTTTCCTGCTGTTGATAAAAATCATTTCTTTTCCTCTTAATGGTAGGTCTCTCCCTCCCTCTCTCTCATTTGTGTGTGTGGCAAGGAAGTGGGCATGGTCTTGAGATATTTTCTCAAACTTTTTGTTACCTTTTTTTTATTTTGCTTTGAAATCAGAAACACTTAGTAAGTGTATAAAATTAGGTATTTTGCTCAAGTCAATATCTTAGTTCTAGATTTGATGTTTGGCTGGTTATCTTGTCAAACCATAGACATTTTAATACTAAGTTGTGTTTTAAATTTTGTGGTTTCAGAAATGCCTACAACATGGTGCTCCACAAATTTGGCGAGAAGTTGTATAATGGTCTGGTTGCTACTATGACTTCACATTTAAGAGAAATATCAAAATCTATCGAGGCTGCCCAAGGGGATTCATTCTTGGAGGAGCTCAACAGGAAATGGAATGATCATAACAAAGCATTGCAAATGATCAGGGACATCTTGATGTATATGGATAGAACATATATTCCAAGCACGCATAAAACCCCTGTTCATGAACTTGGGCTTAACTTGTGGAGGGATAACATAATACATTCCAGCAAAATTCAGACAAGGCTTCAAAATACGCTTCTTGAACTGGTTCACAGGGAACGGACTGGTGAAGTTATTGACCGAGGTTTGATGAGGAACATTGTCAAGATGCTAATGGATCTAGGCTCTTCTGTTTACCAAGAAGACTTTGAGAAGCCATTTCTTGAGGTTTCAGCCGAGTTTTATAGGGGTGAATCTCAGAAGTTCATTGAGTGCTGTGATTGTGGTGATTATCTGAAGAAAGCTGAGAAACGTCTAAATGAAGAGATAGAGAGAGTGACTCATTATTTGGATTCCAAGAGTGAAGTCAAGATAACTAATGTGGTGGAGAAGGAGATGATTGCTAACCACATGCTGAGACTAGTCCACATGGAGAATTCAGGCTTGGTAAACATGCTTCTTGATGATAAATATGAAGACTTGGGACGTATGTACAACCTGTTCCACCGGGTTCCTAACGGTCTTTCAACAATAAGAGAAGTGATGACTTCTCACCTCAGGGAGACCGGCAAGCAACTTGTTACCGATCCAGAAAGGTTGAAGGATCCAGTGGAATTTGTTCAGCGTTTGTTGGATGAAAAAGACAAGTACGATAGCATCATAAGCAATGCATTTAACAATGACAAGACATTCCAGAATGCTTTGAACTCCTCTTTTGAATATTTCATTAATTTGAATGCTCGTTCTCCTGAGTTCATTTCATTGTTTGTGGATGACAAACTACGCAAAGGTCTAAAAGGAGTTAGTGAGGAGGATGTGGAGATCATTCTTGACAAGGTGATGATGCTGTTCCGCTATTTGCAGGAGAAAGATGTATTTGAAAAGTATTACAAGCAGCATTTGGCTAAGCGGCTGTTGTCAGGGAAAACGATCTCTGATGATGCGGAGAGAAGTCTGATAGTCAAACTTAAGACAGAATGTGGATACCAGTTCACTTCGAAATTAGAAGGCATGTTTACAGACATGAAAACCTCCCAGGATACAATGCAAGGGTTTTATGCAAGCCACCTGGAGCTAGGGGATGCACGGACACTGGTGGTTCAGGTTTTGACAACAGGGTCTTGGCCCACTCAACCTGGTGTTACATGTAACCTGCCTGCAGAAATGTCAGCACTGTGCGAGAAGTTCAGGTCATATTACCTTGGGACCCATACTGGTCGGAGATTGTCATGGCAAACTAATATGGGCACAGCAGACGTTAAAGCAACCTTTGGGAAGGGCGGTCAGAAGCACGAGTTGAATGTCTCCACTTACCAGATGTGTGTCCTCATGCTGTTCAATAATGCTGAGAGGCTTAGCTACAAAGAGATTGAGCAGGCAACTGAGATTCCTGCAGCAGACTTGAAGAGGTGCTTGCAATCCATGGCTTGTGTGAAGGGAAAGAATGTTCTTCGCAAAGAACCCATGAGTAAAGACATTGGTGAGGAAGATGTTTTTTTTGTTAATGACAAATTCACAAGCAAATTCTATAAGGTGAAGATAGGAACTGTAGTTGCACAGAAGGAATCAGAACCTGAAAAGCAGGAGACGCGGCAGAGAGTAGAGGAGGACCGGAAGCCTCAGATAGAAGCTGCAATAGTTAGGATTATGAAGTCGAGGAGAGTATTGGATCACAACAATATAATCACTGAGGTCACAAAGCAGTTGCAGTCACGTTTCCTAGCCAACCCCACAGAGATTAAGAAAAGGATTGAATCCCTTATCGAACGAGATTTCTTGGAGAGGGATAGTGTGGACAGAAAACTGTATCGATATCTTGCTTAAAGGAATGGCTTGTTCATGTTCCTCTTATTCCGTGGGATGGTTTAGAGTTGGAAATTGGAATTGTGACTCTGCAAGTGGAAAATTGTTTTAGTTCCGCAAGTTTGTTGGATTCAATGAATATCCGTTTCTTTCTGTTCTGCTTATTGTCTATACTACTGTAGTTGTTCTGAATTTACTAAACAGATTTATGCCTTCGCTCCTTGCCCATTTTCCAATTCAGATGGGTCATTATTAAAGATGATTGCAGGTCAGGGATGCGTTTGCTTGTGCGGATAGCGGAGAGCCTGTCAATTCTTATATGATCATTTTCAGTTATCTTCAGAAATTCTATCCTTCCTAAAGCAGTATGATCCCCTTAAGATGCCATTCGGAGTAAAATTTGAGTTTTTGTCTCAATGTGGTACAGTAGAAAAAAGAAGAAGTAATATAATTCAAAGTTTATTTAGAATAATAGCACATTTGCAGTGATAATTTTAAAAGCTATTTTAAATTATGAATTAAAAAAATAAATAAAATTATATTCTTGTACAAGAATAAATGTTATACTTATATACAAATTCTATGATACAACTCTATAATACAATAATAAAATAAGTGTTTTATTCTTATACAAACCCTGCTGGTAAAAAAATTGTGTTTTTGGTGTAATGTTAGAAAAGTTTGACACGAGATAGGATTAAATTGTATTGGAAGGAGGAAAAACTAAAACAATTTAGTTAAGATAAAATCATGTGCATCCATCTTTTTTATAATTAATTAATAGAATGTTAAAGCCTGTACATTTTTAAAAATTTAAAAAGGAATGCTTTGTAAAAAAATTCATTAATCATAAAAAACATCTCATTTATTTTATTACTAACAAATATTTTTTCATTAAAAATATAAATACGTTTAATTTTATCATAACTAAGTTGTAGTTTTATCTACTTTCAAAATAGTTTTAATCCTATCTTATTTGAAACTCCTTTAATTTTATACTAAAAGTGTAATTCTTTTTACTTGTAGATTTTTATAAAATAAAACATTTATTATTGTATAAGAATAGATTTTGATTTATTTTTTAAAATTTAAAATGGCTTTTAAAATTTTCTCTCACAATGTTTTAAAAAAAATCATAAATGACTTCCGCGACTAATAAAGTGCATTATTTTTCTAGTTTGAATTGTGTTATTTAAAAAAAAAACACTTGTTGTGCTATTTGAAAAAACAAAAACTCTCAATACATTTTTAGAACCCTCTAAATTAAATTCAATTTAAAAATTTTAATGAAATCTTATAACTAAGTTCTCCTAAGTGTTAATAATTAAATTTTAAATGGAATTCAATATCAAAAAATACTATAAGAGTAAATCAAACGTGAACCCGTCTGATTTATTCAAAGATAAAAAAAAATCACAAAAATACTCATTTATTTTTTTTTAAAAAAAAAGTTTTTAAAAAAATAATATGAAGATAATAAAAATAATATATAAAAAAAATCATGTGGAAAGATTGAAAATCATTTGGGGATTCAAAGACTTGGATGACAGTCGTGAGTTCCAATGGTGCCTTTTCTCATGCATCAGACTGTTGGGTTGCACTTATGTAGTTGAATCACGGAAAGAAAATTGGTTGTTCTTGAAACTGTAAATATGCTTTCTGAACAACTTCAACCAAAGACAGCTATTATTTTGATTAAAAATTCTGGGGCACTCTGGTGGAGCAAGTTTTTAGCCCTTTTTCCGGCTTCATTTATTCTGCAGGTATTGTAAGAGGGCACGCAGGCGCTATTTCTGAATAGTTACAAGTTGCACAGCAAGCATGAGTTTCTAATCAAGTTATGAAAACGGGTTGATCTTCTTCTTCAAGGATTTTTCCATATCCCTACTTACTTGTTACAGATAATTTATCCCTTTTCATATTCACTGTGTGTTTTGATTTGTTCTGTAACAGCGTTTCTTAGCTTTTTCAGCTTTCTCCGTCTGTTTTCTCGTGGTTTACTTGTCTGCTTTTATTCAATAAAAGTCCATTCATCTTCGTCTTCCTCTCATTTACATGGCTTTGCTGACAAGGAATTAAATGCTTTTTAGTCTTGAATGCACAGCTTAGGATGGTATTCATGTTGCATGGCTTTTTATTGCCTTTGCTGGCCTTGGCTAAGCAAAGTAAAAGGTTGGAGAGAAGAGTTAAGCGTATGAAAATAATAATTTTGCTCTTTTAAATAGTTTTTTTCATTGAAGATTGTCGCACCCGACATCGCGACGGCCTTAAAAATTCAATTCATGGAATGGAAAGAATGGATTTCTAGCATCCTATTCTTTGATGGTGAATGATCTTTGTTTAAGGAGTCGCCACCTAGTATTATAGTTACTAGGAACCCTAACTGGTCAACAGAGATTCTATGGTTCGAGACTGATTACGCAAAAGGGAAGATATTATCACCCCTTTTAGCGTCCTGCCTAAGGCAGGCTGCATTGCTGACTTTGTCAATAATTGCTAATGTTTTGTTGGTTTATGCTATGATGGTTTTGCGTGTAATATTCCTGACTCTGGCGTCAGTGAATATTTAACTACAGATATTTCCAACTCTGGCGTTGGTAAATATCACGTAGCTATAAAAAAAAAATTTTAATCAGTTATTTTTTTATTCCTGACTCTGGCGTCAATGAATAAACAAATCAAATAAATTTATTTTTACGCATCACACAAAAAATAAAATAAATTTAAATCGGATATTTTTTATTCCTGACTCTGGCGTCAGTGAATAAACAAATCAAATAAATTTATTTTTACACATCACACAAAAAATAAAATAAATTTAAATCAGTTATTTTTTTTTATTCCTGACTCTGGCGTCAGTGAATAAACAAATCAAATAAATTTATTTTTACACATCACACAAAAAATAAAATAAATTTAAATCAGTTATTTTTTTTTATTCCTGACTCTGGCGTCAGTGAATAAACAAATCAAATAAATTTATTTTTATGCATCACACAAAAAAAAAAAATTTAAATCAGTTATTTTTATTCCCGACTCTAGCTTCAGTGAACAAAATGAAAAAAAAAATAAACTTATTTTTTATGCATGTACATATTTTTTATTTTTTTCTAGCTAAAAATAACGAATGAAAAATAATATAAATTTAAACTGGTATTTTTATTCCTGACTCTGGCGTCAGTGAATAAACCAACAAATTTACATTATTTTTTATTCATGCCTATATTTTTGTAATTTTTTTTAATATTTTATTTTTTTATTTTTTTTTGGGGCTGGGCTGGGCTAAACCCAGCCCAGCATATACATTGGTGACTGGGCTGAGCTCAGCCGGCCCAGCCCAGTCACTGGCCCAAGCCAGTGGCTGGCTGGGCAACCAGCTGATGCATGCGTGAAGCAACTTCACACGTGCATCAACAGTGCAAAGGTAATTAAGTTACCTTCGCACTGTTCAAATGATAATTTGAACACCGGAGCCAACTATACAAGTGAACAGGCGTACCTGTTTCTGGAGATTGCGAAGAAGGCTGCAACGTTGAAAGGGCTCGACTGCTTTCTATTAATGGTGATAGAAGAGAAGGTTGCTGCGCCGGTGATTTTCTCCGTTCTTGTTCGGTTTCTGGCGACGGTGAAGAAGGCTCCTGTCGTGTTCTTTGGCTGAATTCTGCCTTTTCTTTTGCTTGCAGGTTCGAAAACAGTTTCGAGGATAATTCTCCTCACTGTGTGCTCTCCTCTTGTTCTCTCTTTCTCTTTGTATTTTAATATTTCTACTCTGTGGGTTTCTCTGTTTTCCTCTCTGTTCTTGGGTGATTTTCTCCGTTCTTGTTCTGCCAATTTTTTTTGTTAATTGCTGTGTTTTTCGGCTCTTCCCCACTCCTCTGTGTTAGGTTTCTTTTTCCATTTATAGAGACCCCCAACTCACTCCTCAGTCATCCTGCCTTTGCAGGACTGTATTTTCAAACAAGCGAGATCGTGGGCAAAGATTATGATCCACAACTGAATCTGTTGCAAATTTTGAGGTTTTCAGTTGAATAGGAATGAAGAACATCACACGACTCTCCAACCAGCAACGACGACGTTCAGCAAAGGGCACAATTTCACTTTTACCCTTGAACTTTGGCAATTCAACAATTGGATCCCTAATCAATTAAAATTTCTTTTAAATTTTTTAGTTAATTTCAATTAGATCCTTAAATTGATATGTTATTTACACAACAGTCTTGAATTTCTAAACTATTCAATTTAGTCCTTGAACTTTAATTTTCCAATAATTTTCTCTAAATAACCTCCAAACTTTGGTATTTCTTCAATTAAACTCCTGATTCTATTAATTAATTAAGTCAAAGTTTAATTAAGTCCTCAAACTCATTAATTCCTCAATTTCTTTTAATTTAATTAATTAACTTAATCCCAAGCTCAATTAAATCTCAAAATTTATTAATTCTTCAATTAAACCCTTGATTTAATTAATTAAACTAGTCAAGAGTTTAATTAAATATTTAAACTTTCCAATCATGTTTTCATTAACTCAAATTTTAGTTCATTCTTCATTTACTCTTTTTTTTTATCAAAATGTTTTAGTAAATAAAAAAAAATCAAAAATTTGGTTATGACAAAGATGATTAAAAAAAAGCTTTATTTATATTATTTACAAATATCATATTAATATACAGCAGATGCGGTGACCGCATTTTATGTGCATGTTGTGTCGTGTAAAGCTTTTATGGAAATGAAGTGCATGATGTTCAATTTCTCTTCTTTTTTTCTTTTTTTGTTTATGATAAAAAGCGAATAAATTCCGTTACTAATAACAACTATTTTTCTTATTAAAATGATTTTTTTTAAGACAAATGTTAAAATAACACAGTTTTAAAAAAAATTATGAACATATCATGATTAGAAATAAATTATAATTAAAAGATAGGAAAAATTAAAAGAAATATATCAAGGATACACCTAGGCTCCAACCATGACATGCATTATCAGAAAAAACTCAACGAAATAAATCTAACAATAATAAAAAAGTCATCAATAATAATTGAAGAAGTCATATTTATTATAACAAACAACTGATTCAGTTTAAAGATAAATTTCTTGGTATTCATACCTTACTCATTACTCATCAAATGAAAAATTTAGATATTCATAAATTATTCATCAAGTTTTGAGTATCAATATAAATATTTATTATTTGACTATTATTTATTATTTATTATGTATCTATATGTGTGTCGAATAAAATAATTATCCAAAAAATACTCATTCATTTAGGGAAGATTGATATTTATTAGGTTTAAGTTAAATTATCATCTTTATGAGTCACCTATTATCTTTTAACAACAATTGCAATTAATTTTGATTATCATTTTATAATGTTACTGAATTTATCTCATTAAAATTTTTTTATAATATTAATAGTGCTATAATTAAAGTTTTGGTGTGTCTTCAGAGTTTTTTTCTTTTTTCTCTTTTTTTTGTCATAATTTATGCAACATGTTTTATAATTTATCTGAAATCTCATGTCCCTTAACAACAAAAAACTTGAATATTATGTTCTTTAATTGTAACATGTATAAATTGTGATTTGTCACTGATTTTTTTAATTGTGTTATTATAAAAAAAAACGCATTAAGTTTTTAAAAAATATATCACTAAAAACAACGTATGGATGGTTTTATCCAGGGCTAAGCTTACCTAGCAGGAGCCATATTGAAACCTATTTGAGCATAAGACATAAAATAACGAGTAGGCAAGTTGATTAAGCTTCGAAAGTACATAATCATGATCATTTAATATTTAATAAATGCCAGAATGCACATAAGAGTTAATTACAACTTAGGTATTGATTGTTTTATGAAAAGTAGATTCTTGTAAATTATTTTTAATTTTTTATATTTGTTTATTATTGTAAAATTTTGTAAATAAAAACTATTTTTCAGTAAAAAAAAATGGTTTACTTTATAAAAAAAATTAATTTTGAATTAAATATATTTTCTAGAAGTTATAAAATATTTTATTATTTGTGGATTATATTAAATTTGATCCTTAATTTTTTTAATTATTTTATATTTTATTTTGAATTCTGTTTTGATTTTGTTTAATTTTATCCTTTATAATTTGATTTAATTTTTTTATATCAATTTTAATCCTTATTTATTTTATTGTTATTTTTTTTAATTAAAAATTTTTATATATCATATTCGTTGCCTCTTTTTTATTTTTATTTATTTATGAAATTAGAATATTTTTTTCAATTTTATCATCTTTTAATTTTTTATTTGTCAAATTTAATTTTTTTCATATTATTATTTATTTTATTTGAAGTAATTCATAAAAATAGATTTTTTTTAATTTCATCATTCTTCAATATTTTTATTTGTTATATTTGATCCTTATTCTTTTAATAAATTTGAAGAAATAAATTAAAATATTAATAAGTTATTTTTCAATTTATTTGGCATAGCCACATTAAAAAGCATTTTCTAATTTATTTTTATGATATAGTTAATATTATAAAATAATTTATTTTTTTATAAAAATTATTTAAAAAAGCTATTTTACATCAAAAAATTAATAGATTCAATACCTTTATAATTATGGTTGATCATAACTAATTAACTAATCATATTATTAGAAACAATTAAATAATCCTCCATCAATATCAATCATCCTCATCTTAGTTCTTTTTTATTCCAAAAATACCTCTTTTCGCACTCAAAAACCTCCATCTTGCTTAACTTCTCTTATTTTTTTATTAAAAACTAGAAAACAGCACAAAATTGACGAAAGAATTAAGTTATAAAATGATTTGGAAATGTAATCAAATAAGACTTTTTTAAAAAGGTATTGTATTGTTTATTATCATATTTATGTGTTTTATTATATTCAAGTCTATTTTATAATCAAACTAAATTCATTTTTAAAATAAAAATTTCAAATAACTTCTTTTATTAAAAAATCTATTAACATGGATTGCAGTGAAAATGAAGTTTTCATTCTTTCTCTATATGTGAAAAGAAAAATATGAAATGTTAGTATAAGAAGATATAGTTTAACTAATTAGGTCTTAAATTTATTTTTAAAAAGTTATCAATTTAATTTTTATAAATTTTTAAATTTTAAAAAAATTTATATAATTATTAATTTTAAAATTCATAAAATTAATTAAAATATACATTACCCCGGCCGGAGACTCTCGTTAATTTAAAAAAAGACTAAATGTTCTTGTAACAAAACCATGAAGTGCGGTGTGCTTTTTCTTCCCGGCATTCTTCGAAGCGTCGCTATCAATCTTGAATGGGCTTGAACCACGCGGGTTAAGCAGGGTGAGTGCAAAAATCGGTTTGAGCATCCTTCCTAACCCTCGATACGAAGATCATGACGCCATTTGAATTCAGGTGGACAAAGTGGTCAAAATAGTCAACTAAACCTTCCCTCGAGAAAGTTATATAGCCAATGAGTGCACTTTATTTTGTATGAGCTTCCCTCTCCTTTAACAATTTTTACTTGTACCTCTTGCTTTCTTCATCATTGCACTTTTCCAGATGTCCTCCACCACCACCACTACGAGTCCACCATACCAAATAACAGAATCCTTAGGACCCTTCTTCCCCTAAACACGAGTAAAACAAACTCAGAAAGAGAGCATTGGAGATCTGGAGGCCTTCTTTGATGCTACTGCACCAACACAAGTTGTTTTTCCATCCTTGGTCGGTGAGAACGTTTCCATTTTCTTTCCTTTTTTTTTTCTCTTCTTTACTTTCTTGCATTTCTGTCAGGGAAGAAAGGTATCTCTGGCACATGGAAGAAATGGAGAGAGCTGAAGAAGCTGCAATGATGCAAGTCACGTAGGTATCCTAATTCCCCTTTCATCTATGGTGGTGTTTTCTTTGCGTTGTGTCCATGCTCCCTGGAGCTATGAAGACCGAGAAGTACTGAAACGTTCCTTCTCGAGCTTCTGTTTTTTTCCTCTTTCTGATGCGGAATTGTCACACTTTTGTTAGTGGAGTTTGGTTAGAGTTAACAAGAGAGGAGAAAATGATAAATATATGCACACAAAAACTTGAATAATTTTCATTGCAATCACATAGGAGTTATAGTTACTACATTAGAAAACAGAAACACAGAAAACTTATTATATACCATTTGCACACCCAAAAACAACAAATAGGAATCCAATCAGCTGGTTAATCCTCCTTTACTCTCTTTCCCCCCCTTCTTTTTCTCTCTGTTTCTTTAATCATATGTAGGCGAGTTGCCTGTATGTAATTACACTCCATCTACGGACTTACATAAAAGAGTCTGTACAGATGGCTGATCAAAAGCCAAAAACTGGATGAGAAGATAGAAAGCCCGCAACCAAATCAAGACAAACAAAAGAAAACCTTCCTCGGATCACTTTGTTAGATGTGTCCGAGATGCTAGAATGTACCGCAACATTCTAGCCCGGGGTCCTGTCTTGGAATGCAGATCTCAACATGCCTCTTTATAAAACTTCAGACCATGGTAGCTGCAATCCTAGGAACTGATGGTAAACAAGAGAAGACACAACTCAACAAATGCCATACGGTCCAGGGCAATTAAAGACCAGGTATGATGGGAGATGTTTGCTATAGACTCTGCAGAAGTGCTCGTTTGCAGAGTGGTGGTTGCAAAGGATTGATGCTTGGACCAGGGCAAGGGGACTCCACTCCAAGTGTTTTTAATAGGAAGTTTCTCTCCTGAAAAGAAAATCGCCAAATGAAATGGTTAGCCTCGAATCAAATTTTGAAAAATATCCATATCTAGGTACGACATGTGTGTTTATAGGATGCTAGCACCTGTACCAGAATAAAAGAAAGAAAGAAAGAAAGAAAACACGGCACAGTAAACTAATGAGGACATCTATGATTGCTTTTGGCAATTAACTACATGTGGTCTCCATGCTGATTGCAGAACGGCAATCTCATGAATCATTCTTATAAGTGGCCCTTTAAATACTAAAGATATGGAGATGATTTAAGCTATCATAGTGGCTGTGACATTGATTACTTTTGCAAAGGCGTGGGCATACTTGGAATCCAGTTTACAGTGTTGCCCATAGACCATTCATTCTACGAAACATGCTTGCAAATGCAGAACGATCAACCTAGATTGACTGGCCCGACGAAATACGCTTCACATAAAGAGTACATTTAACCTTTTACATCAGTGGGTAATGATCCAATCAAAGCATTTTCCAGGTAGCATCTTAAACAAAAGATCTGGTTGAGCTTCCTAGTGTATGGAATTTGACAAGGCTATTCTAGTAAATAGATTGCTCAGATAGCAGTTATGACAAATGAGAATTAAACAGGAAAATTCAGAGCGGTT
>NW_011499857.1:1149276-1150614 GCF_000495115.2 Populus euphratica | reverse complement strand
GTTCAAATATAATTACTCATCTGATTGTCTAGCAAACCCTTAGGTTCTGTTCTACCTCTTACAAGGAAGGTCACAAACTTGCCCTATGAGGATATGATGATGTTTGATTTCTTTTCGATTAACAGTGAAAGCTAAAATTATAGGGGAAACAAACAAAAAGAACAACACAATCATATAAATTGGGTGATGCCTACCAGTAGAGCCAACATCGTGCAAGGAAGTTCCTTGAAAGGAACACAGAATGTGTCAGGCATGGATGTTTGCAATCCTAATCAATATACATGCAGATTTGATATGTAGTGTGCATAAGTCTTGGAAGTGTGATATTACTGGGGTAAGAGGCTTGCATTATATAGATCTAAAGCATGTTTCTCCTTTTATTTCATCAACAAAAAGTATTGAAAAATGCTTTTGGTAACAGTTTAACCTTATTTGCGGTGCAAGTTTGTGGAAGCTTACAAAAGTTCTTGTAGAATAAATTTTGCTTACACGTTCAAAACTTTGGCTTCGGGTTGAATTTGACAATTTCAAAAGGTTGAGTTTAGTAGTATTAATGTCGAAGAATGTATCTAGGTTATGAAATTCATGAATTCTACTGGAATAGTTATATACGCAATAGTTACTACTGCTATGTCTGTCATCTGCACAATTATGAGTTATCAAATAGTCCTAGTGATTTGATTCATGATCAGCAGATCCATAGGAACACCATCTCCTACTAGCTTACTGGCTTGACAGTGGACACCTAGCTTTGAATTCATGATAATGGCTTGATTACCATCACATAAAAGTCCATTTAGTGATCGATAATTAGCTACCACACGAAGTGCTATCACCCTTACTGCTAACGCTAACGCTTGAACTATGACAGCAAACTCAGTGTCCTACAATAGTATGAATTATTAGTAACATTCTTAGGCCCCTTTTAGTTTTTATATTATTAGCTTTATAGGAGTCTTCATAAAAGGAAAAAAAAACCAAGTGCTTTGGTTGCTGGTGATTTGATAATCACTAATCCTCCGATTCTTGTTACTATCACCCCTAAAATCAGTGGTAATGTAGGCTCAACTTGTACTATTTCTACCACTAAATAGGCTGCAACTATTCATAATCATTATAGTTTTAATGCTTTTGCCTAGTGGTAAGCTCTAAACCTGCAAGCCATATGAAACTAGAGGCTTAATCTTTAGAGAGACAGTTCCTCCTAGTACTAACAGCAACAAGGGATAGGTTCACAAACGAACACCACTTAATCAGAACTAATGGATTAACAGCCGGTACAATTGATGACCAAAGTTGACTTACACTCTCTGAAAATTTTGGGCTGGGAATTCCTGC
>NW_011499857.1:1108584-1149220 GCF_000495115.2 Populus euphratica | reverse complement strand
CTGCTGCTAAGGATCTGAAAAGTGGGGTTACTTGAAGAGGGGAACTGAACTCTGTACTTGATGAGGCGGAAACAACTATGTCTTTTTTTGTTTGCTCATCACAGGATGGAAACATCTCCGCTGCAGTAGATTTAAATTCATTAGCAGATGTAGTTTTAAGGCATCCTAATCTCCACGTGACAAGAAACAAAAGTACATTTGAACAACCCTAACAGACATGAAAAATTCATTACCTTGGGTTATATCTGCACTGGAAATAATTTCTTTACCACATGCACCCACAAAATTTTCTTTGTCAATACGAACCATTTGCATTTCAATTTCAATATCCTTATGCAGTGCACCAATCTCAGCTTGAGTTTGTTCTGTTTTATCAGGGGCTGGGTATGGCAATAGAGTTGATCCTGTACTGTATTCAGAACTAGCTGGAGACTCCTCATATAAACCAGGTTGCCTACAGCATTTTAACCATAAATTAGACACTGTATGATGAGTAATCATGCTTAATCCCAAATATTAAAACCCCTGCTTCTATTACCTCCAAGATGGTCGACTTCCATCATTACTACTCCTTAGATCCTCTATCAGGTCTTTAAAATCATCAAGTTTAAAATCAATGTCACAGATTTTTTGTCCATGTACATTTTCTTTGCTCCGATTCAGGAAATCTTGGAGAACCTGAATGTCATGTTTTATAAACATATGAGGACAGAAGCAAAATCTGTGAGCATAATAAGAGTCAAGGAGGAATATGCTTGGGGATACTGTTGTCCTGAGTCTGTGAGATCAACGTAATCAGTTCAACTTTCCACGTTACAGCATATACGTGGTGAAACATGGAAGTTGATTGATCTTGGGTAAAAATTAGTTTGACATTATAATTATGCTTATCTCTATAACACTGAAGGGCAAATTGATAAACTGCACCTACACAAGTGGTCAAGTGCATCAGATATCTAGATGTTGACAGCAAAAGCTCACCTTCCAAGCATTTTCCAGACTCTGGTCTGTATTTTCTTCACTAACTTTCAGTGAAAGTGAGCTGAGAAGCTCTGCTTGTTGCATTAGAGCAGTTATCTTTGGATCATCCTTCTTGAGAAATGTTCTCTGAATCATACTGTCTTGAACTGCTAAATGAATAGCAAGGAAAGAGATTATTGAACATTAAAGATTTATCACAGAGAATGATCAACAATCATCACCAACTAAATTGATAGAGATGATAGATTATGCATGTTATTGGTTGTATAAAGCCCCTGTAGCGTTCCTCAGTTTTTGTAAAGCTGGAAAAAAAAAACTAATGATTTGAAAGCTGAATTGTGGTAGTTTGAATGGGGCTTGAGCTAGACCTTACATGGCCAAAGTGGTATAAGAATGTGGAAGTGGAAGTTGATTCAGAGGTAGTATTCGATGTATTAAACTAAAAAGGTAGCAGTTTGGCGACTGATCCTCTTGTTCAGGAATTTTTTCGACTTCAGCAAAGGGATTGGAGCATCAGGATTAGTCATGCATATAAAGAAGGAAAACGGTAGGTGGATTGGAATGCTAATGGAGGCTTAGATATTGATATTGGGATTCAATATTTGTTTCAAGCCCTGGGTCTTCTTTCCTTGCTTCAGCAGAATGAAGCAGGGTATCTCTACCCTGTTTATGCAGGATGTAACCCTCTCGGACCCAGATTTAACCCAAAAAACAAAGAAATAAAAAATAACCATGACCTAATTGAAAAGTCTTTGTTTTAGGTGTCTTACCATCAATGGAGACCTCCTTGACACCGCTGACATGATGCTGGGAAGCCGCGTTAACATTGTGAAAGTTTTGGGCCAACACTGCAAATGGAGGTCTAGGTTGCTGACTTCCACATTGTGGGTGTGATCTGTCTCCAAAGTTGTAATTTCCTGCAAGACCAGGGATGTGGGACTTCCTGCATTTGAACAAACATGAGGTTTACTATGCTGATTACTTTTCCAGATACTATTGTCTACTGATACCAGAACTGCACTGTACCTTATCTTCTTAATTGGAGGATCACTTTCTGGTGCTCCGTCTCCGTTAAACCCATTATGTAACATGATTCTTTTGTTATTTAAGTTGATATGCGTGTTTTTGTTCTCCTTTGCTAAAGCCTCGTATTTTGCTCTCTTCTTGCACAACGTGGAGAAACGGTTCTTCACAGCATTATCCGTTCTGGAGAAGTAGCATATTTTTTAAATAAGGATACTATAAGCATTAAACCACGCAAAAATATGTGAATAATTTGAGAAGAGGAGCATGCAAAAACATTGTATACCTGCCTGAAACAACCTTCGCAATTTCTGTCCATCTGTTTCCAAATATTTTTTGTGCCTGCAGACCAACTCAAGTTATCAGATGCAGTGATGACCAAACAGGACCACTTAACATGTTTAACTAGGGAAAAGAACAATCAATGATGGAGCAGAAAAATCAAACCATAGTTTTGACTTTGCAAATTCAAGCAACCTTTTTCCCGTGAAAAACATTTGAAGAAAAAAGACAAGACAAGACAGGGTTATATAGCATGCTAAAGAGAGCAAAATCAGAGTACCTCGCACAAAAGCATGTCCTCCTCTGGTGACCATCCGCCTTTCTTGAAATCGGAGTTCAGATATGTGTACCATCTGAAGTAATTGATAGCTTATTAAGGCCCAAAGTAGAGGAGAGAGGACAACCAGAGCGATGATGTACATACATATATATGCTGCAATAACCCACTAACCTTCTTCTGCATTGTCTTGTGGTTTTATCCTTGAATTTAGAAGCAATGATAGCCCAACTGCAGCAACACACAAAACCCCTCAAATTATTTAAACCATTGAAGAGCAATTAAAAGAAAAACATCAATTTGGTTGTTCTCACTTTTCAGTCCCATTTAGGCTGATCTGCTGCCGAAGTATATCATCTTCCTGTACTCCAATAAATCAATCAGATACTGCAATTCCAACAAACAAGAAAGAACGAAAGAAATTGATCAATTACCAGTTGAGACCATGTGACTATGTGTCTCTCCTTCTTCTTCGATTCTTCTTCATGATTTCCACAGGCATTCTTCTTCCACTTGTTCGTGGTTTGCATTCTTTACTCTCTCTTGTGATCACCGAATTTGTTTATGTGAGTGCGTGTGTCTCTGCCTTTGACGCTCCCCGCCCTTTATCAATGCTGTGCTCTAAAATAAAGCCAAGAAAAGGAGAAGAAAAGAAAAGTCTCTCTTTTTGTAATCTTTTACAAGGATGGTACCGAGGGAGAAGCGTTACTGTTTGGTTCAAACGGAGTCTCTTGGATTCTAGACTAGCAATCAACTTCTTCTTCCTTTACTACTACCACTACATGTTTTTTTTAACCCCCGAACAACAAGCAATAAAGGAAATGAAAGGAAACATTCGCATTCGCTGGCCACTGGGAGTGTAGTGTACCACTAGGATGTATAGCTTGTATTACATCTAAATCAAATTTGCTGACAGAAACAATCAAGAAAGGTGGAGACAGAGAGAAAAGGCTAAACCAAGATGCTAAATTTTTACCTACTCTACGGTGGTATTTCGCAAAAGCTATTTTTTAAAGTTTTCTATTTATTTTTTAAAAAATTATTTTTTATATTAATATTAAAACAATCTAAAATTATATAAAACACACAAATATTTTTCCAGACAAAAACAAACACAGCCACAAGTGTCAGGAACACGGCGGAAAGACTGATGGAACTTTTGAGCAAATTAATCTCCTGCTTCTCTCTGTTTTGCCCCTTTACTTTTATTTTTCTATGGATTTTGCCCATGTACAGTGTTTGTTTTTAGATTCTACCCTTGTGCAATGAATTTCTTTACAACTTACTTCTAGTCCTGGAATTAAATTTAATTCAAATAGTTAAATAAATTCTTGTATTTTAATTTTTTTATTATATTAATTTAAATTTAAAAAAAAATCAATTTATTAAAAAGATATAAGAATAAATCAGATATGAGACCCTCTAATTTACCACAATAATCTCTTTTGAAATTAACATGAAAAATAATATTTCAAAAATACACATATATTAATACAGAACTTGTTTTGTTGTTTCTCTCGTACACCTCTTTCTTTCCTTTCAAAACCATTTGCTACGCAATAATATTTTTTTCTCCACTTGACAGCAACCCTCACCAATATATTTTTGTTCTTCGTAGGGTATGTTATTAATCTTTTCTTTTCTTTTCTTTTCTTTTTCTTTTTTTTTTTTTTGTTGCTCGAATCTTTCCTTCCTTCCTTCTTTTTTTTTTGGTATTGCTAGGCCAATTTTGAAGTTGAAACTTCTCATTGCATGATATGCATGCATGATATGTATGGTGATATCTTTTGAATTATTGAAGCTAAAAATTATAATGTATTTTTAAATCATTAACATTGTAAAAATTATATTAGTCATTAATTTATTTATTTTTTAATGTGATTTGTGCTGGTTTATTATTTATTTTATTTAAGATTGATTTGAGTAGAATATTGGAATTCTTACTGGAATATTTCTATTTTTTTTCTCAACATTCCAATGAAAGGATTTTGAAGGATAAGTTTTTCAATGAATATATGTTTTTCAAAACAAAATCAACAAATATTTAATTAACAACTAATATGAGATGGGTCTGTTCATATGTTTTTTAAAATGCCTATATTTTATGTCATTTTGAATAGATATGAGGGTTCTTATAATAAAAAAAAAAATTGTAATAAAAATAATTTTTAAATCAATTAAAATATAATTAATATTGTTAATTCAGTTCATTTCCACGAGTATTTGAGACAATGTAATTAAATTTAATCTATACATAAAAATCATGGTATGTTATCAATTAATTTCATTTTTTTATAATTTAAATTCAATCTAGTACGTGATATGATCATAAACAAAGATGTTGGTATCCTTGACTGCATAACATGTATTTCTATTAAATTAAGTGCCTTGCATGTGGGATTAAAATGATTGTCGTCGTCATTATCATGGTAATAATAATAATAATAAAATAATTTTGAATGAAAACAATACAAGAAGAGTAGAAATGAAAAAAAAAAAAAAAAACTACCAATGAAACAGATAGCTTAATAATCAACCGAGAAGCCACCATTAATTATATATATAAGTTATAGGAACTTGAAAGATCAAGAAAGATTAAAAAAACAAGAAGCAAATAAATCACAAAACACTCGAAAGAACTCGCATTCACCATACTCGACCTTTATCTTAGAACACCGCGTCCAAAAATCTAATGGCTTGAAATAAAACCTCATTGTAAAAATTGGATCGACTTCGTTAACCGAAAACATTTATCAAAGCAAAAATTATAAAACAAAAAACCAAATTGAAGGGTAAAATCACTTATCATGCTAGCCGCTGTTCTCAGCAGCAAGAACCACCACCACCACTCTCCACGCATTAAAATCAGCATGGCTATTGTACAGTAACCTGATTTCAGCGTGTTTGGAAATACGGTTTGTATTATATTTTTTAAAATTTTTAAAATGTTTTTTTAAATGAAATTTTTTATATTTTTAAATTATTTTAATATTAATGATAAAATTATTTTTTTAAATAAAAAATAATTTAATATATTTTAGATTGGCACTGCTATCACGTTTTTAAAAAGAGCGGAGTGTGTTTTTTGGGTTGTGATAGTAATTAAATAATATTTTATTATTATTTTTTTAATATTTATTTTTTAATATTAAAATAATACAAAAATATTAAAAAATAAATTTTTTAACCAACAGTGTGTTTTTTTCCGAAATGTCAAACACACTGTAGAAGATAAAAGTGACAGCGATTTGATTGTGAGACCCATAGTTGCTAGCGCAAAACATCTTGTTTTGAAATATTTTTTTTCGATTCCTGCGTTTATTTTCAAGATCTCAAGACTTTTTAATTTCAATTTGTTTTTTTAACTGTTCTTATTTAGATTATTTTCTTTATTTTTCTTGTGTATTTTTTAAAGCTTTAGCTCATGGATTTATATCACGGGATACTTCAACTGACATGATTAAATCAAGAGGGTAAAAATCTACCATAAAAAGATAAATTTCATAAAAAATAATATAAAAATACAATTCATTAAAAAAAATCCTCCCACAACTTTTTTTTAAATGAGACTACATAAGCAAGTATGGTAGTAAAAGGGAGAATGAAGATGAAAGTGACTTGTTTAGGCTAATAATAAAAATTATTTTTTAAAATATTTTTTTGTTTTAAAATATATTAAAATAATATATTATAAACAAATAATTTGAAGAAAAAAAAACTATAGCAAGCGCCGAACACCCCTTGAGAAATGAAAGAAAATAAATATTAATTAATTTACACGAACGGGTCCTTGCTTTCGTGAGGGGCCATGGAGGAAAGTTTGACAAAGATGGCTGTTGATGTATGGCCAACAACAAACACTTCAGGAATTATCTTCCACGTTAAAACACATTATTACTGTATTTGACTATTAGTGACCACTACTCCATACCTTGCGTGATACTGGCATCATCGTACACTTGTTGCTCCATCCCCCCCCCCCCTCTTTTATTTATTTATTTATTTATTAATATATGGATTAAACATGTAATTAATATTGTGGCTTTTTATATCCATGTACTACTAGAAATATATCTCATCTGATTCGTGACATAACAAGAGTTTAGATAGAGCTAACTAAATGTAGATCTATCACTTTATTAAAAAAAAATAAAACAATGATCATACATACCCCTGTGCTACCCTGACTCGAACCTCATATTTTAACATGAATAAATGATTTCTTTTCTAATTATTTGATGTTGTGGTGCGGCTTTTTTTTAAAAAAATTATTTAGAAACATATTAAAATATTTTTTTAATATTAATAAATTAAAATAATAAAAAACAATAAAAAATAATTTAATATTTTTTCAAACAAATACATCATTGAAAATCATTTAAAAACAAAAACTACTATGTACAGGACAACCTCTTAAAGTGTATTCAGTATTACGGCAAAATATTATTTATCAAAATTTTAAATGTTTTTATAATTATTTATAATGTTTTTTAATGTTTTAGCAAGTTAATATCAAAAAAATATTTTTAAAAAAAATTATTTTATTATATTTAAAAAAACACACTTTAAAAACCACCAACACTAACCCGCTCAACGTGCATGCATTCCTTGCATCCATTCCATTATGGTGCCATTAATATTCCATATAGTCACACGTTTGCTGTAGAACGTGTTAAAAGTGTTTCGAGCGCTTCATTTTAAATTTCAAAGTTTTTGGTGCGACGTGGAAGGTGCTGCCTGTTTGGTCCATGTGTACACGTCGCTTTTCCATAGTGATCGAGACTCTTCGCTGTCGTAGCCCCTCTCTGATACAAGTTTAATGGTTGGTGATGGCGGTCCGTCGTCGTAGATCCTCTCTTCTGATAAAAACAATAAATGGAGGGAGATAAGTACCCTCGAGAATATTGATATTTTCTGCTAATTATATATTTTTTAATAATTGTATCATTTTTATGTTTTTCTAAACTCTCTTGCACTCGAATGAATAAAAGCCATCTAGTTTTAATCTAAATAAAATAATCAACGATATAATAATATCACAGTAAAATTGTGAGACGTGTTTTATGGTGTGGTGACTGGTGGGTGGTAAGAGGAATATCAATTATCCCATGACGAATCTTATTTGCACTCTTTCGTTGAGGAGAGGAGGTTAAAGGCCTGGCAAGGTGTAGCTTTCAAGAGGCCATAGCACAGCTCAATAATAAGTCTTTGGCGTTGTTTGTTTGGAATTGCATTATAAATGATGTTTCGTGGAATTTTTTTTAAATTTTTTTTTTATGGTTTTAAATTTTTTGATGTAATGATATAAAAAAATATTTTTTTTATTATTTTAATATATTTTAAAAAATACTTTAAAAAATAACCACCATCATATTTTTCAAATATTTTATGTCTTTGTGGCTTGAAAACATGCGTGGTATTTTTTTAATTAATTTTTAATTATATTTAAATATTTTTTTATATTAATATATTAAAATCATTAAAAAAAATTATAAAATGAAGAATTTAATATTTTTTTAAAATAAAATATATTTTTAAATTTTATTTTCAAACAAAAATTATAACACACAAATTTATGTATATTGTGACAAGTCTTTCAAGTCACATCTCCCATCATATCCATGATAATTTATTAGTTAGTGATGAGCTTTATCTGTACATTTGGCTCAATAACAAGCGTTCAAGTATGGTGTAAAGCTTCTTTGTAATTTCCTAGATCTTTGTGCATGCATGGGAGTAAAGAGAGTTGAATTTAATGCTAGTTTATTCGAGTATTTCTGTACTTCTTGGTAATTTCCTAGATCTTGCACGAGAGTAAAAGGAGTTAAGTTTATTGGGGTATTTCTGTAATTTAACACTTAAAAAATACAATAAAATAATATAATATAAAAAATATTTTAAAAAATAACATAGTTTAGAGAGTTGTGACTCAAAAATATTATATACCTATTCTTTTTTATTTTAAAAATAAACTAAGACAATTTATAATAAAAAAATGATAAAGAAAATAAATAAATAAAAAGATTTCAGAAATATATCAAAACTTTGATAATAATACTATTAGAATCATTAAAAATACATTAATTATATAAAAATATATATATATAAAAAAAAAAGATTAAAGCTAACCTGATCAAATCTTTTTAACTCATAAATCGAGAGGCTAACAAAATTTTGATTAATAAAATCTTATGTATAAATTCAAGAAAAAAAGTTATGGAAAGAAAATATTAATAAAACAAACAATAATTAAAAATTAAAAGAAAATTAATTAAATATAACATAAAATAGAGTAAATTAAAATATTGAGAGATATAATTAAAAAAATAATAAAAATATTACATGATGCAATTGAAAAAAATTCTCTAGTTAATAAAATGATATAAAATATTGAGAAATATAATTGAAGAGACAATTAAATCAAGAGAATAACTAAAAATAAAAATAATAAGGATTAAATATAAAAAATAAAAAAATCAATTAAAGAAAAAATTAAATTCAATGAACGATATAAAAAAAATTTAAAAAAAAAAGAAAAAGAAAATGAGCCAACTACAAAAGAAAAATACTTTGAATGGATGCCTAGGAAATGTCTCGAAAAAAACTTTGAAATTGAGGAGAAAAAAGAAACTAAAAAAAATTATTATCAGCATAAATATTTTCATGCCACATACATCATTCTAGGATGGAGGCTATACCGTGATGATTACAATGCTGATGTAGAAGCCTGAGCTTTGCCATCTGACAACGCTTTACGTGTTATTTAATTAGAATTAACTAATGTTTTATATATATATATATGACTAAATACCAAACTACACTTGATTAGAATTAATAATCATAAAAAATAAAAAAATCATTAAAATCCAATGATCCAAGCCAAAGACAAATTTAATTCAAGGGTACTAGGTAATTTTTATGTGCATCTTAAAAGAAAAACAAAAAATACCACCTACTGCTACCTTCATTTTTTTTGGCCTCTAAGAGAATATATTATTTTACTATTCCAATCTACAATTATAATTATTGGAGAGTGATAAATGTAAATGGGCGTTTTAGTTTCCTTTTAACTATACTGTATTATAAGATCTGTATACTTACACAGCAATTGAACTTTTCATTGATCCTACCATTCCACGAGTGCCAAACGTGTAACGTCGTCTTGTCATTCTGGGAATGGGAGAGCCCTCCCAGGGCGCCCAAGAGTAAATTAATAATAGCAATAATAAAAACTACAGATTAATGGCATGGCCATCTCAATGGACGTCGTTTTCTTGACACTAAATCTCCCGCCAAAACTATGGAGAAAAGGTGTGGCTGCTGATTGGATAAAACAGGCTCCATACAAGAGCGAAGCTACAAGATAGAAATGATCATTGAAACGGAGATAGAAAACATGCGAATTGACATGTTAACTGGCAGAGACACCTGTGGGGGACGGTGGATATTTTCCCCACAAGAAGCCATCAAACAGCAAGATAAACCCCATGGAATCCTATTTAAGACTTTCAAACCTACTTTCGAATAATTAACCACACGAAACGTATACACAAGGACCCTAGCAAAGCTTTTTTTTTTCCCAGAGAGTGAAAGGACACTAGCAAAGTTAGGCAGTGCTCAAAAAGTTCAAGAAATTCTACATATCTCTGTGGCCTCATTTTTCGGCTTTGATTGAAGACGGCTATCGATTTTTGTTCTTTCGGTCCTTGTCTCGTTACGGCTTGACTCTATATGCCTAGCTCACTTTTCCTATTATTGTTTTATTGTAGTACTGGTATATATATATATATCAGCTCTCTCTCTCTCTCTCTCACACACCAAAAAAAAGAGAGAAGGAACTGGACAAAATGGGGTGGTGTGATTTTAATATCTTTTTCTTTGTGATCTTTGACGAACATAAGTGAAAATCATTTGACATGCAGATGCTAGACAGGGTGCCCAGTAAGGAGTTATGGACACTGTAAAAATACCTAAACCGGTCAATACACCAGCAAGAATTTCACGATGAAATTTATGGTCCTGTTTTTCTTTTCTGGGAGATAGAAAACATAAGGTAATTGTTCTTGTATATGGAACTAAAGAAAGAGGTGGATTGTTTCAAGATTTTTACACCTAGAGAGACCTGCTACGAGTCCCACATAACGGAGGCCGATATCAAACTTCTTAGCAACCTGTTCATCTTGTGTTTTAATACAAAAACTTGTCGTAGATATCCTTAAATAAGGGTATTTTGTGTTTAAATAAAACTGATTCAATTCAGCTTGACGCTTAAATTAGTTTAGAAACACGTCAGCGGTGTAAAAAAAAAAGGAAAATTGATGAAAAATATCTTGGCTACTTAAGCCTCACATCAATCAACGCTGAGTTGATGAGTTCTTTATTAATTTAACTGTTGAAAAAAAAATCTTTATCCAGGCCTTGTTTTTTTTTTTAATTTATATTGTTTATGGTATTTCTGGATTTTACAAATAAACAATTAATTTCTTAAATAATTCAGTTTAATTTAATTTCTTAAAATATTTAACTTCATTAATACAATAGTGAACTATTAGGTTTTATTCACACCACAACAGTGCATTGTCAAATAGTTGAACGCATAGCGCAGAAAAGTACAGCAAGATGCTATACAATTACCCAAAGTTCACATGCTAGTCAAATACTTAACCAAAACACTCCAAAGTAGAAGAAGAAGAAGAAGTACCGAGCGAAACTAATGTAAATATGCTTTCTGAAAAAGTGAAAATACTTGCCATGATTCCCCAAGCTTGGTAGAGGCCCAAGTTCCGAAAGAGATTGATATTTTGACTGGATGGGGTGGGGCTTAGGCGTCATCTTTTAGCGAACTCATGGTGTCGAGCAGAGCGGCCAAATCAGCAACTATATATATATCGTCTGCCATGTGTGTCTCCTTTCAAGTTTTCTTTACCCTGGAAAATACAGGGAAAAAAAGAGAGAAGGAATTAACACAAGGGCCTTTTTTACGCTCCCATTCTCAGCAAAAGGAGAGATGAGAATGATTAGTTACTAAATATTCAGTGAACACATGATAACTTACCTTAACTTTGGACTGCATAAACGGGGCTCTAGATTATGTCTGAACATAAAGTTTTTCACTATAACCTGGCTCCATTAATGATGTAGTCTTTAAATTACATTGCTTTTTCGTTTTTAAAATCATCTTTAAATGATGATAATGGTGTTATTTATTTGTGAAATCGATAAGCCAGCGCCTGTATGGAAAAGAAATTAAGAGCTCTATGTCGAAAGCTTTTAGTGAACATGGCAACAATTTGCCAAGAAAAAAAGGTGCCGATATTTGAAATGGGCCATGTTTAATTTGTTTAATAGGAAAAATGGGCTAGTTTATCCCTATTGATAATTTTCTAATTGAATCAATTTTATTTTTATATAATGATTTCTAATCCATTATTATGTTTACCTTTTTCATTCAAATCATCATAATTATAAAATTTAATTATAGGGTTATATTAAACTATTTTTTATTTAATTATGTAATTTAAACGTCCTTTTTATTCTACTTAGATCATATGTATGTTTATTATTGCGGTGATACCATGTATTTTTTTAAATTAATTGTTTTTTTTTTATCTTTTTAATGTATTAATATAAATAATAAATTTTTTAAAATAAAAAAATTATAATATATTTTCATGAAAAAAAAAACCTTTAAAAATCAACCATATTTTAATCACAACCTTCTCTCGAAAGCAATGAGGTTTATTTTTTATATTCTCTTTCATTGCGTTGTTCAACTACAGGGCCCATGACCAAACTCCTTTAGACTCTAAGAAACCGATGGAAGGGAAAGAAAGGGAGACTAGCTATTAGGAAAGAAAGAAAAAACTACAAAAGCAAGAAAAGACGTCTTTTTGTCTATAATTTCTCAACTCTAAACAAAAATGATGAATCGTTAGCACTTAAACTCTTATAGTTTGTCAATTTGGTCGTACAAGGTTTAGTTACTACAATCTTAATTTACTGGTTATGTTTTAGTCATTGTTACTGCTGGTTTCATTGTTTTCTTAGAAAGGAAAACAATTTTGTCCGGAAAAACTTTATGACCGGTGAACTGCCTTTTCACTGGATTGATCCAAAGCAAATTTTGTCTAATTTCACACCCCTAACAACATCTTAATCTGTCTTGTTGTTCGTGCATGCTAATATATATTCAAATCCCAGCAGATAAGTTTTTCAAGAAATTATTGTTCTTGCTTTTCCTTCTAAGGGCCCCGATTTGAGATTTGTTTGCGCGCTTCCTAATTATTTCCTTTTCATCAGTTCAAGTTCGACTATCAAAAAAGAGGACACCAAAGTCGAAAAAGAAGGCTGAAAAAGAGAGGATGTTTTTACCCTACAATTAAAACTAATCATCAAAGCCTGGATCAGGAGCACCATTATTAAAAATTTTATCTTTATATCACAATTCACAAGGGCGATTACCAGCTGTTCTCTAAGTTTGACAATGGTATATGATTTTCAATCGATCGAACATGAAGCTTGAACCATAATGAAACTCGGAATTCGATTCAATCTTGTCCCTCCTAAAAAAGAAAAAGAAAAATCCTGTCCCTGCTGTTTTCTCGTTTTCCTTCTTTCCTTTTCTTTTTTTTTTTAAAAAAAGTCAAAAGGCTTGTTTTTATCCAGGCAGAGTCTATTGAGTGCCAAAATATTCCTTGATCCCATAAGCAATGTATAAGGAAAAGGAAGAGGAAAAGACCCCACGAGCGGAACCAAAAGCTGCACAGCATGTTTTGGAAGGAAACACTTTTGTTTAATTCATATTTTAGCTTCGATGCGAGTGTTGGGCCGGTTCGCTTGCTTGCTTGGGATTCCTACTACACCTACGCGGGCTCCATCACTGGTATTAGAACCACCTTTTGAAGGCTGGGACTGGATCTTCACTTCACTCCTCTCCCTACCTTTTCTGCAAAGCACGCTCTTGTTAAAGAGAAAGGTTTTGGGAATCCTATGCCCCCTTTCATGCATGTATATTCCCAATATTCCCATCACTTGGTTCTTATTGCTATGTCCCCTTTTTCTGACGACCAGATTTCCCATGTTATCATAACTTTCATGTGTATATGCCTTCATCTTCTTTCATAAACGTGTCATAGACTCGTAATGTATATACAGTAGTCTTCTTACCAGTCTAGTTAATTTTTTTCTTAATATTACAGCAAGAGGGGAAATCTACACTAGTTTTTATGAGATCTGCTAGGTTGATTACCTTTCAAACCTGGTCAAAACACACCCTAGTTATTAGAAGATCCATAAAAACAATAAACTTCTTGTGTATGACCTAGCAGGTTTGAACCCTTGCCATGCGGCAATATTAATAATAATACGGCAATGCAACAGTGTTACCGAGCAGCAGTACTGCATAAATTACGGGGCGGTCAAATTACAGCTTTTGACTTGAATCATATACATGCAAAATATGGATCCCAGCAATAGATCTTTTATAACCACTATTATTATTTAGATTGTCCAAATAACTTAGATGTTGTGCTTTCTTTGTATTTGGAAAATAGTTTCTGATTGTTCAACAGTCAGCATAGCAGACCATGATATACAGACACACACCACACTTGAAGAGTGTGTTTTAATTTAAATCGAGGGTCCCGTGAAGTGATAATACGTAGTTATTAAGTGCCTAAGGCAAGGGATCGATTCCCATTTTAACTGTCATTAGAGGGTATGGTCCAGGCTGTGCCCAGCTAAAACTTGCTCCACCTCTTTCTTGGTTCTCCCGCCACTGCACCAGTATAACTAATCGAGTGCACTGCAGAGTATTTATAATTATCCACTGAGAAAAACCATACTTAGTTCCAGAGAATGATGTAGACTGCAATTACATTTATATATCGTGGACTCATATTGTGATTAGATCATTTTTATTTAAAACATTAAGGGATTTGTAAGTTGAATGATATTGATTGTACTGTATTAAATAGGACTGGACTGGATATGAATGAATAAATAATTGTTTTACTTTATATTTGGTTTGTTTTGAATTGGATTTGATAATTTGTTTTATTAATTTATCCTAACTTGGTTAGAAAATCTAGTTAATATGTGATTTGGTCAATTGTAAATAAAATACAAGTTAAAATTCATTGATTTTTATATATATATATATATATTTTGTTAAAATAAAATTGTTTTGATTTTTTAAATTTGGATCGGCTCATATTAATCCTCTCAAACATTGACTTGAGCTTTATTCTAGATCCACTCGAAGTTGAGTTTTAAAACTATAATAATAATTATTTTTATTCTTATATTGTTTTATGTCAACCTAGGTTGACCATCCAAATCCATGACATAAATCTTACTCCAAATTAATTATTTAATTGAGTTTGAAAATCATGATAATAATAATTTTTATTTTTATATTGATTCGTGTCAATAACAAACCTGACACATAACCTGATTATATATGATTCCGAGTTAATAGAATAAGATTTTAAAATTATAATAATTATTATTTTTATTATTAAATCAACCCATTGCATATGTATTTTAGTTGTCATACCCGACATCGCGGCGGTCTTAAAAATTTATTAAATCTTTGGAAAGAACGGATTTCTAGCATCCTGTTCTTTAATGAGGATATTCTTTGTTTAAGGAGTCGCCACTTAATATTATGGTTACTAGGAACCCTAACTGGTCAACAGAGATTTTATAGTCCGAGACTGGTTACGTAAAAGGAAAGATATTATCACCTCTTAAACGTCTTACCTAAGACAGGCTGCATTGCTGATCTTTGTCCTTAATTGCTAACATTTTTTTTTGTTGGTTTATACTATGATTGTTTGTGTGTAATATTCCTGACTCTGGTGCCAGTGAATATTCAACTATAGATATTTCCAACTCTGGCGTTGATAAATATTATGTAGGTATCAAAATAAATAAATTTAAATCATTTTTTTTCCTTTTAAATCTGACTCTGGCATTAGTGAATGAATAAATAAAAGTAAATTTTTTTTTACGCGTGCACATATTTTTTTATTTTTCTAGCTAAATAAAATAAAATACAACGAATAAAAATAATATAATTTTAAATCGGTATTTTTATTCCTGACTCTAGCGTCGGTAAATAAATCAATAAATTTATATTATTTTTATTCATGCATACATATTTTTTATTTTCATATTTTTTTTTTATTTTTTTGGGTTGGGCCCAACTCAGCCCATAGAGCTGGGCTGGACCCAACAGGCCTAGCAGGGTCATAAGCTTGACTCGGCTAGCCATTGTTTTTTTAATTTTTACTAGCAAGCGTACGTGAATTGTTCACGCACGTCTGCTACAGGAAGCATGTAATTAAACTGCAAGGAAGGAAAGAGCAACTTATCTGGTGCTGCAATTGAAGATGATAATGACAGTGGAGGGCCGGCCTGCTGATGCTATTTTCTCTTCCTTTGTTTTCCTCTTAGTGTCCCTTTAGTCCTCCTTCTCTCTGCCCTCTTTTTCCAAGCACACCCCTGGCAAACACAGTAACCAGTTAATTATTTTAGCAAGAAAAGAAGGAAACTTACCTAAGCATGTGGCTGTTGAAGGCGAAGTCGAGGGAGACTGGGAAGAAAAAGGATTGAGAGGGGCGACAGCTAGTATAGGATTCGCCGCCCCCTTCTTTTTTATGTTTCTCTCTTTTAAGGTTTCTGGTAATGGCCTCCTCTTAAGGTTTTTTCTTTTAGGGTTTCTCTCTAATCGTCCTCCCTCCTTCTTTTTTTTCTTTTGCTCTGTTTTTCTGGGTTAATTCTCTGTTCTCGGGTTCATCTTTTCCCCCCCTGATATCTGTATTTATAGTGCCAGAGTCACTTCATTTGCAAAGAGTAAAGTCTCAATCAAACTCATTTTCTTTTTTGAAGTTCGAATTAGAATCGAATTCGAAAACAGACAACTATTATTATCTTGAGGATTATCTTGAACAAGGTAAGGATTATCTTAAGGATAAGACTAGAATGATAAAGGCACATTGCAGTCCTTAATTTTTACGGAAGTTGACAAATCATACTTTTCATCGAAATAAATCTCTGATTTTTTAATTTTTCATTTTAAACCCTGTAAAAATTAAATTAAAAGCCAAAAGGTTAAAATTGGATTGTGACATCAGGGACAGCAATTTCTTTATTGGGGCAACCTTGAACATAATAAAAATTAATTTTTATACTGTAAGAGTATATCAGACAACTTTATAAAAAAAATTATCATATATAGTGTATTATTATTCAACCTATCAAATGCCACCTAATAATTCGATGTCTCCATCCCAAACATTGCCCATTGTCTTATCGGGTCCAGTAAAAATTATCTCATCGAAGGAAAAGCACATGGAAGATTAGTTATGGACTAGTTCTGCATGTAATGGACTGGTAATAATTAACGTACGGCCTCTTGAATTTAAACCTCTCATCTGTACACACACACACACAAAGAGAGAGGGAGGGAGGGAGGCTGTACTGTCTCATGCAATATTATTTCATCTGGATTGTACCAAAAAAACAAGATTTGTAGTGAACTTTTTCATGGGCAGGAAAGAACCTTCAGTGAGCTACTGGAAAGAGGATTTGATGACAACCAGTCACTCATCTTTCACTAAGATATGCGCCATCGCCCACTTACCCAACTTGGCAGACCCCCTTGGCTCTCTGCCCAACAATTACTTGACACCTCCTCCTCCTCCTTTCTCATAGTCCACACAAACTTTCATTACACAACAAACAGCTAAACCATTAAACAGTGTTCTAAAGACCTCCACTCCTCGTAACTGAGTAATTCCTTGTATTATTTGGAAACGCGGTATAAAAAGTATTTCATAAAAAAATTAATTTTTTTTATATTTTTATATTGTTTAAATATATTATCATCAAAAATAAATTTTAAAAAATAACGATTATGATAAAACTGATAATTATTTCTTTTCAGGACCTGAGATCGGTCCATTTTTCGGCTTTTCTTTTTTTCACTGTCCAAGTCTGCTGGGATTCCAGCATTCGATTAAACAAAGTGTACGTATGGGACACACAGAATGTGTCAGCTGTACCCTTGCCCGAACTTTTGATGATTGATGAACTTGTACTACCACGTTGTGCGGAATTCTTAGGCTTGTGTTACATGCTAAATCCAAAGCTCGAGGAAATTAGCCCAGATGTATTCAGGGTAGAGAGCCCAGTACAAATCCAACACCAAGCTCCCATTATCCGAGTCTCCGATATTTTTATACTAGCAAGCTTGTTTTTTAATACCATGTGGATGCAGATATTTTTCAGGAGATTTTTTTTTAATTTTTTAATAGTAGCATATAAAAATCATTTTAAAATATCTAAAAAATAACTTGATGTTTCTACAATCTCCTGAAAAAAATACTTTTAAACACAATATAAATGTATCACCGGACACTAATTAAGGAAAAACTCCTCGAGGAGGGATGATGATATTTCCCTCGAGAATGCTCTGTCCATTTCCTTACATCCCGACTCAAAGATATCCAACCTCCTCGAATCCTAAAGATTACTTTGACACGTAACAAAATCTGTAGTCATGAAGGGGGACTACATTCCAAGTAAGTGTTGATCGAGGATAAAGAAGAAGTCCCTTCATGTCAATAAATTGATATTTTTTTATTCGATACTAAAAGATATTTTTATTCAATCCATACAAAATTCTATCTCCTGGGCTTCTAGTCAAAAATAAATTAAATTTAACCGGTGAGGCGAGCTGCGCTCGAGGAAGGAAGCGGCCCCTTGGTCTGCACTTTAAGTGCAGAAAATTACAAAATACCCTTAATGTCTTAATGCTGGGTTAAGAGAGATGATGAGGGCTAATGAGTTGTAGCTCAATTTGCATTGGTGCATCGTCTCTCTATGATATTTTAGGCTCAAAATTACGTATTACAATCCAAAAAAAATAAAAGATGATAAGAATTCAGAAATATCTTCAAGGGAGGAGAAATAAGAATTTAGCGCTAATCATTGTTCTATCCGCTAATCCACTTATCTTTCAACCAAAATCCTTAAATCAAAAAAAAAAAAAAAAAAATCCTTAATTAGTGAGTCCATAATGTTTCCAGAGTTCTTATTTTTCTTCATTCTAATCTAATCTAGTCATAGTTTCTTCAATATAAAAAAATGATTTAAATATTACAAGATTAAAGCTTATTGTTTAACACTTGACATTAATTGTACTAGGCACTGTTAAATAATAAATTTTAATTTTGTAATGTTTAAATCATTTTTTTTTTATGGGAGAAACTAGAACTAGATTAAAATTGAGAAAAATAATAATTCTAGAAAATTTATGGACTTACTAATCAAGGATTTTGGTTGAAAGATAACGAAAAAAATAATAAAAATCTGTTTAAAAATATGATTGCGGTTATTTTTTAAAATATTATTTACTTAAAAATATATTAGAATAATTATTTTTTATTTTTAAAAAATTATTTATGATTTCATCGCGTCAAAATACTTGAAAATATGAAAATAATATTAATGTAAAATAAAAAATAAAAAATATTAAATATTTTTAAAACATACAAACAAACATAATCACAAGGTTAAATTTAACACCCCATGTAACCAACATTCTCTCTTATCCTTTCAAGATCAAAGGCTCGGTTTCTTTCTCCTCCCTTGAAGACTTTTCTTAATTCTTATCATCTTTTTTTTTTTTGGACTGTAAAAAATAATTTTGAGCCTAAAATATCATAGACAGACGATGCACCGATGCAAATTGAGCTACAACTCATTAGCCCTTATCATCTCTTTTAATCCAACATGAAGGCATTAAGGGTATTTTGTAATTTCCTGCACTTCGAGTGCAGACCAAGTGGCCGCTTCCTTGCTCAAGTGCAACTCTCCTCCCTGGTTAAATTTAATTTATTTTTAACTAGAAGCACCTTATTATTGTTCCACAATAAAAAAATTGAAAATCAAACCTGCTCAAGAACACGGCATCTCTATTCAAATCCTGAACAACACCGATAATCGTGTAAGTCAGAAACCTCGACACCGATAAGTGGTTTTTTAGCGTCCCACCCACCCATCCATCAAATCAAACCAATCCCGCCCAAGCTTCTAGCCTACAAGTCTGAAAGAAGACCGCTGTAGAATAATAACAAAAGGAGAATAGGTTAAAAATGAAAAATCCGACCTGCCGGATTCGAACCAGCGACCTAAGGATTACAACTACAACTACAGTCCTCCGCTCTGCCAACTGAGCTAAGGTCGGCTTTTTAACAACTTCATTAACTTGTATTAATTTAACATTGTATAAAAAGGTATTAATACCCTTATCAACTCTCTTCCAACAAGAACTCGAAATGAGTTTAGAGACTGGAGACTGGTCACCTTAAAATTTCACTGATTGGTGCTTTTAAGTCAAAGAACTTATATATCATATTAAAGCTAGAGAGTAATTTCGGTGCATTAGGCTGAATTTTATCGTATTAGTTAGACAGGTGTATGGTATTAATTAAAATTTTATTTTTCTTAAATAAATAAAATCACAAAAAAATTATTCGTGTGTTTAGTATTGTGATATAAAATAATTTTTATTTGAAGATATATAAAAATATTATTTATATAATTTTATTTTTATTTTTAACATTAGCATATAAAAAATAATAAAAAACTATTTATACGTGGAGCAACTCTGAACTAAATAATATTCTCTGTTCGCATAGATAAACCACATTAATTTGATTATAAAAGGACCTTTGATAACGCTTCCTTTTTATTTTTCAAGAGGAAAAAAAACACATTAATTTGATTGTATTTCAACGGTCAATTTCCATTTCTACCAGCTTGTGAGTCTTGTTTTCTGAGATACCAATCGAAATTTTATATGCCTATCGAAGCCAAGGTTAACTCTGTCATTTCGATGCTTGGCTGGGATCGTAAATATTGACCCTTGCTTTATACGCCAAGATGACCCGTTTCAGAAAAGGAACGAAAAAGGTCGGATCCTGAACGCCCGGAATTAGATAAAAAGAATCAATGAAAAGATTCATGTATTGATTTTTCTTTTCTCTTTTCCTTTTATATTTTTTTTTAATTTATATAGATGTTCGGGTTAGTTTGTGAATATTACGACAAATTTTATAATTCATTGAACATCCTGCAAGCCCAATAAATATATAAGACATATATTTGCGGACATCATTGATGTGAACAACTGAAATCTTTTATTTTTATTTTTTAATTTAACAATAAAAAGGTGTATACATTTTATTCATTTCCTGAGTTCCAACGCGTCTCATGAATCATGACTGATCTTGAGCTTTTCATATCAGGCTTCGATCTTCAAGAAGTAACGTGTTCTTGGATAGCATTTGATACGTCTGACTCTCCCAGTGAAAACTAGATTGATGGCTCTAGAAATTTTTCTAACATGAAACAAGTACTTTTATTTTTAGCATTGGCTCTAGAAATTAAATTAAATGCAACATTTAATGAAAAAATAATAAAAATAAAATAAAATAAAGAGAAATTAAATAAATGACTATCAAATTTTATATAAAAATTAAATTAAATTAAATATTCAATGATAAAATTAAAAAATTAAAAAAATAATGCAAAATAAATATTAATTAAAATAATAAAGACCAGATTTATTATAAAATTAAATGAAACCAAATGTTGAAATATAAAATTAAAAAAATAATTAATTAAAAAATATTCAACACATAAAAAAATAAAGATAAATTCTCATACAAATAAAATATCATAACACCTTTTAATTATAACAAGTTAGCATTATTTTTTAAGAGGAAAGATGAGATAGGAAAGATAGAGTACAAGCGCTGAATAATTGAAAAGATTGTTTTACAATTCTTTAAAAGCAACCACAGACAATAATAATACATTGCTGAAAGAGGCTGCATACACCATTTGAGCATAACAATCTCTCCCTGCACACTAGTGCACGTGGTGCACATGCAAACAAGGTAGCCTTGTTTGTCATTTCTAGATCTTGTATTTAAAAAAAGAATGATTCCTTAAACCTTAATTATTTTAAATCATTAAATTTATATTTTATTTTGCTAAACCAAATTTTTTTTCCTGATATGATAAGATATTTGTATCTAGACAATAATAAAATAAAATAAAAATTATAAAATCCAATATCAAGAAACTAAACATAAAATAATCAAATTTAAAATAAATCAAGAACAAGAAAAAGGTTGAATCTCAAGAATTAAGCTGTTATTTTAATAAAATGAAACAGAACATAATTGAAAAAAAACTCAATCAATAATAAATTGGTTACCCAACACTTGCACGCGTTATCTTACAAGAAAAGGACATAAAGACTCTTCCAACACCATAATAGAATGGTACTTTTAGTAATAAAAAGGTGTTGAACATGCCATCCACATGTTAATGCATTCTATATACACGTCACTAAATTTTATTTTTTAATTATTTTTTTATATGTCAAAATAGCCAAAATAGCTTTTATCTTAACATATACTAACTAAAAAATCTCTCATGGAAAACTCCGATGAAAAACTCCTTAAAATCAATTTTAAATTTTTAGTTGTTAAGTTGTTTCATGCTATTTATTTTTTATTATCTTCAATGCTCAGTGAAGGATCAAATTGCCCTTCATTTAACATGAAATTTATGTAAAAACTATTTAAAAATTCAAAAGTGCCCCTTAACTCTAGTTTATTTTTTTTTTTATTTCAAGGGTATTTTGGTCATTTCATTGTATAATCCAAAAGAAAAAATATCTATTTATCTTTGATTAATTTAGTAATGATTAATGTGCCCTGTAAAAAGACAAAAACACCCTTAATTATTAGTGTCAAGTTTCTTGAATGGAAAGACAAAACTGTAAAATCATGCTGAAGTTAAATTAATATGCTATTTTAGTGATTGTTTGATATTGTATATATAGGTGAGGTTTACTCGCAATTATATATATTATTATTTAGTTAAGAAAAAATATAATTTTATTTTGGTAGGAATCATCATAAATCGTGGTTGTGCCGCAAATTTATAAAAAATATAATTTATTTGCTTTATAAATAACAGTTTTTTTATTGTTTATGTGACCAGTGAAAAATAAAAAAAACTACAGTAAACCATGACGGGAAAGAGCAAGCTCTCGTTGAAAAAGAGGAACAACCCCAAGTTTATTGAATATCGATCAATTACTAATAATATCGGATCCCTTATCAATAGTAATGAATAAAATTAGGAGAGGTAAAATTAGGGAAGTCCAATCCAAGTGGATCCTGTAAAAAAAAAATCAAAGTAAAAGACAGCGAGCATAACCTATGCTTAGGACCCAATTTATTGTGGAAAATTACCTTGTAACATAGCATCTAAAGATTCATTTGAATCGCCAGGCTGCATTAACAGGAAATCAATGAGTTATTCATTTGTAACATAATAAATATATCAATATGAATATTCTCCACATGTCTTTTGTCAAAAAATTTGAAATCCAAATCCACAATATAATTCATTTTTTTATTGTTCACATAAATAATAAAAAACATATTTATTGTTCATGGTCGGATTGGTTCCAACTCGAATCTAAATATTGAGTGTTTGGATTTGTTTCAGTGAAATAAAAAAAATCCAAACAATTTCTTATATATTGTGTTTTATTTGAAAAACTTATATTTAATATTATTTAATGATATTATATAATTATATTACAAGAAGATTGTAGTCCCAATTTTATTCTTGATGATATTTTACCTGATGTTATTTTACGTTAGGAAGTAATGAAAATTGTAGTTTTTTTCGGATGAATTTTATATGCAATAGAATTGCAAATAATTTAATGAAATAATAAAAAATAATTTATATAAATTATTGTTTATTTTACGATGCAATAACAGTAGTTAAATATACAATATTTCAATTAAAAAACTATCAATATTAATGTATATATTTTTAGTTATTTTATAATTTTAATTTGAAAAATATTTTTCACTAAACATATTAAACTATTTTTTATTCAACCTCAATTTCAAATATAATTTCAACCAAATATATATTTTTTCAAACAATTATTTTTTATAAAATATTTTTTTTATTACAATCATCTATTATAATACTAAACACCATGCTAAAAGACATCAATAAGCTCTTTTAGTTTTTTCCCTCGTAACAAGATTCGTCAGTGTCCTTTCTTCTGGGTAAGATTCGGTAGAAACAAGTCAAATAACATACAGCGCCCCTTTATACATGCGAGGATGGATCTTTCGGAAAACCCCAATCTTATACTGGGTACTTATCAATTATACATACGAGCCTGGTCTGACCCAATACGTATCAGATACATAAATTAGAAAAAAAATAATTATCGACGAGGACACAAAATCATAGGCGAGCGATACAACCAGTGGAAAATTCCAAAAGACTGACTAAAATATATGAGGATTTTTTGAGTAAATTCTAGACAGAACAAGTTATTAACAAATATAATAAAAGATTATTTAATAATTCCTCACACCTTAAGGGCTAATTACTAGTTTAGAGACTATTTTATAATTGAATAGTAAAATATGATTTAAAAGAAAATATATTACAAACAAGAAATGTTGAGCACGCAACCAGCACGAAGAATTCCATGAAAATGTCGCTTTCACTCCAATGTCTACCTTTTCAATGTATTTATACGAACATATACGCTCCTGGTAATTTTACGCAAATGTAAGGAAAAAGGAACCAGCCTTTCATCACCACGGCCAGTTGTTATAAATATCTGGGAAAAAATCCCCTTCTTCCCATTCCCCTGCTCCAACTCGACTCCCCTCCATGACTGTACCGAGTGCATAGATCAACAAAATCAGAGAGAAGCTCTAAGAAAAATGTCGGCAGTTAGCGTAGAGCCTTTCCTTCGATACCCTCGCTTTGAAAAGCCCGGATTTGCTCGTAGCAGGAGAAAGGCTGCTATAACTGTCACTACTGCTGCTCTATTCAAATCTCCTTCGTCTTTTAATTGTTGCTGTTCACTAATACCAAGACGAAAACTCCTGTCAAATGCCTCCTCCTTCCCTTTTCTTGACCTTCATAGGGTCAAAACCCACACGGCTAGAGCTAGCTCCACCGATACGGCTGTTCTTGAATCCACTAATGATGTCGTATTCAAAGAGACCTTCCCTCTTTCGCGTACTGAAACGACTGAAGGAAAGATTTTTGTAAGATTAGATCAGAGTAAGGCCAAGGAGAAGGAGGATCAATGGCAGCAGCTTACTGTTGGGTGTAGCCTTCCAGGGAAATGGATTCTTCATTGGGGTGTTTCTTATGTCGATGATACTGGCAGTGAATGGGATCAACCTCCTGAGAATATGAGACCCCCTGGTTCGATTCCTGTAAAGGTAAAGCTTATTTATTTATTTATTGCCTTCTAATGACCATGACACTTGACCGTCACTGGCTGGAATGTAATGTAATGTAACGTTTTGCTTTTGCAGGACTATGCCATAGAGACGCCGTTAAAGAAGGCATCAGAAGGAGATAAGTTTCACCAAGTGAAGATTGAGATTGATCCCAAAAGTCCCGTTGCAGCCCTGAATTTTGTTTTGAAGGTTTTGAGTTTAGCATGCTGCTTTTTTTTTCTTCTGTTTTTTTTTTTTCACTTGTCCTAATTATTTTTCAATTTTATGCTGGTGGTAATAATTGTTTCTCTCTCTCTCATTTTTGTGGGGGATTGCGGTGGCTGGCTGGCACAGGATGAAGAAACTGGAGTTTGGTATCAGCACAAAGGGAGAGATTTCAAGGTGCCTCTCGTGGACTGCTCGCTCGATTCTGGCGGTGGAAACGTCATAGGAGCAAAGGGGGGCTTTAGTATGTGGCCAGGTTATAAAATTAATCATTAGTATTATTTTCATATGCTGCTATTTACATGATCTCTTTTCTTTCCCCATGTTTTGTACCTACAGATTTGTTACCTTTTGCGAACAACATGCGTCCGTGTTTATGGATTTGGTTTTTTAACAAGATTTTTTTCTAAAACTATCACAGAGGATGGTCCTAATCAGAGATACTAACCTGATTGATCCAGTGTCTCTACATAACAACAAAGCAGTGCCAGAGGAAGGAAAATCCCAAGTAAAATTTGATCACCATGTGGACGAATAGGATTTCTGGAAAACTAGAAATCGGATTAGTGTAACTTACCTTTGCCTGTTTTCCATTATAGACATACAGAATTGTCGAATAGTGAATCAAATCATTTTAGTTTCCTTGTCCTTTTCCTGTTCTTCACTTTCTTTTTCCACATAAGTTGCAAACTGGCATAGTTCAATGCTACATTGCTAATCTCCCATAGTTTGTTAAGTACTCTGTTGCCTGATTTCATCGTTTACATAAATCTTGGTTGAATTACAAATCGACTGGGAAAATAAATCAGGTGGCATACTTGTGTCTAAGTTGTAGATCCCAAACTCATGCTTTCTATTATGTTGGCGGTGAGTTGGGTCATGAGTAGGTGGTTTATGATTTCTGTTTGCTCATCTCTGTAGCTCTCTCTCTTCTCCATTTTATATTTGCTGATGAGCTGACAGATTGTGTTAACTCATCTTCAATTCTAGGGACAATGCTTTCTAACATGTTCCTCAAAGCAGATGCATTGGCTTCTGAAGGTAAAGATAGCAGCAGCAGATCCAAAGACCCTAAACAAGAAACTAGGAAGGTAGAAGGATTCTATGAAGAGCTGCCCATTGCTAAATTTGCCGTGATTGAAAACTCAGTGACTGTTTCAGTTAGCAAGTGTCTCAAGACAGCCAAGAATCTTCTCTATTTAGTAACTGATCTACCTGGAGAAGTTGTTGTTCACTGGGGAGTTTGCAGAGATGATGCTAAAAAATGGGAAATTCCGGCTGCTCCACATCCACCAGAAACAACTGTGTTCAAGGACAAGGCTTTGCGGACTGTGCTACAGGTATAGAACTGAATTTACTGTATAAAGAGGAAACTGAATAGCGTACCTGGACTTTTTTTCCAGAATATGCACTGTTGTTGCCTAGTAAAAATATTCATTGCAGGTAATCATGGTTTAGTTAGGTAATGATATATACAAAGCTACAATTAAAACTGGCATGCACTTTCTTTATTTCTGGATAGTAATATCTGCCCATTTTATGTGGTACTATGTAAAGTTCATCAAACGAAGCTAGAACACAGATTGCCAAGGCTAAAAGCTACTTTGGCACAGGGACCTGTTGGCCAACTGGCACCTCTCTCTTTCCAACAAAGTGATGTCATTTGTTGGAATAGTGAGGAACTATAGACCAAATGACACCCCGCAAAAATATAATATAATTGTATTCAAGTCTATCCAGATTCTTGCTTCTCTGTTCCTTGTATTTCCTTGCCATGGCTGTATCATGTTTCTATTTTTTCTTTACTCTGTTTTATTGGGCAACATTTGTTTACTAATTGAAACATATCAAGAAAATTATTTTTCTTACAAGTGCATGTCAGCTTTGCTGATTGATTCTTATTTTTCACTTATATACTTTACCATTGGAAGTTTAATTTATTAAAAATGCACATAAATCTTCACTCACTTTATATTTGGTCCAATTGTTCCACTAGGTTTGGACCTGCATTCATCTCGTTGGGAGTGAGTGTAGATTTTTTAATGATCTAATATTAAGGATAAAGAAAATTACTGGTAACGAACATAACTCTGCTATCTATCACAAAGATAACCTGCATTCATATGTTGTTTTCATCATTCTTTTTCCTCCTCCAATGTTGACTCTCCCTTTTTGCATAGAAATGGGATAAGGTGAAGTGTTTGTTTCTCAATTACAAAAAATAAAGGAAAATACCCACTGCCAAGAACACAATTATGTTTTTATTGTGGGCTTTGTAGCTGCTCTTTTACTTCTTATTCTTCCCCCTTTTCACTCTTTAGTGGCAGTGGATAGTTTAGCTGAATGTTCAGAAAGATAGGCCTTACATCAAGTGGATGTAGAGGATAGTGTCAAATTTTCTATTTAGCACTCACATACACTCAAATGTTTGTATAAATAGACATGATACACCATCATATATGGGCTGGGCTGGAAGCATTATTTGGCTTGTAATCTACCTTTTAGCATGCGTCATTTGTTACTTGGTGTTTTCTGTTGATAATTTGAATTTGGGGTATCTTGATAGTTGGTATTGTTGGCTTATCTATTTTAATGTTAAGAATTCTTATTTCTTGCTTTTACTTTGTCACTTAAATGGCCATCCCATTTTGCAGGCAAAAGAGGATGGAAATGGACGTTCAGGGTCATTTACTTTGGACGGAGACCTTGTAGGCTTCCTTTTCGTTCTCAAGCTAAATGAAAGCACTTGGTTGAATTGTATGGGAAATGATTTCTATATCCCTCTCCCAATCTCAAGTAGCCTTCCTGCTCTATCAGGAACCGGACAATCTGAAGTTCCACCAGTATCTGAAAACACTGTAGGAGCAGATCAAGAAGTTTCTCATGCTATATATACTGATGGTATAATTAATGAAATACGGAGCTTAGTTAGTGACTTTTCCTCTGAGAAGAGACAGAAGACAAAAACAAAAGAAGCACAAGAAAGCATTCTCCAAGAAATTGAAAAATTGGCTGCTGAAGCATACAGTATCTTCAGAAGCTCAATTCCAACTTTTATGGATGAAACTGCTCTGGAATCCGAGGCAACAGAGGCTCCTAAAATATGCTCGGGAACTGGCACTGGTTATGAAATATTGCTCCAAGGTTTTAATTGGGAATCCCATAAATTGGGACATTGGTACATGGAGCTAAAACAAAAAGTTGAAGAAATATCGTCCCTGGGATTCACTGTGATTTGGTTGCCCCCACCAACAGAATCTGTGTCACCTGAAGGTTACATGCCAAAAGATTTGTATAATCTTAACTCCAGGTACATATTATAAAATTATAAAAATGCATAATACTCTTGTCACGGTCTTCTTTAAATGATTTTCAGATTGGACTTGGTCACAGAAGCTGATGCTAGTACAGATCCAATTGTTCCTTTTGTGTTTGCTCCTGAACTAACAATACCTTTTACGTTAACATAATTGACATGTTCTTACATAGAAATGAAGTTCTATAGTTTTTTGGATATTTTCTTCCTTATCTTATAACCTTTTGTGCTTGGAAACAAGTACCATATTTTAAGCCATCAAATTCATTGTCTGTCAATCATTGAATTGTTAGTAGGTTATCAGATTTTTTTTTGTTTTTCTGTATGACAGATGACAGGCACTATCATCATACTGACCATGAAGTACTATTTGATTTCTATCATGTTGTATATATCAGATATGGAAATATTGATGAGCTGAAGGATCTTGTGAAGAGATTCCATGGAAAGGGTGTTAAAGTTCTTGGAGATGCTGTTTTGAACCATCGTTGTGCACACTACAAGAATGGGAATGGTGTATGGAATATTTTTGGAGGCCGCTTGAATTGGGATGACCGGGCAGTTGTTGCAGATGATCCACATTTTCAGGTACTTGGATTTTTTTATGTGATTTCCAAAGTTAGATAGCTGTGTTGCTGTTGAATTAAGAATCAATTACTCTAAAGGATAACACAGTTGCTAATTTCTTATGACTCAAATATCAGACAGCAGGATGCTTTTACCAGAAAATGCTAGTTGTTAATGTGCATAGAAAAAATGCCCTGGTGCCTTCAAACATAATTCTAAAACTGATCAGAAAAAAAGGAAAGAGAATGACCCTGGCTCGTATTTACTTCTAGAAAGCATCTGTACATTTTTTATCCATATATTGAAAAGATCTCAAAAGCTAACATTTGTCAATGCATAGTGAGGTCATAAATAGTCATAATATTGTGATGTCTATCTTATCCAAAACTCTAAACTTCAAAAAGAAATAATTCATATCTGAATATTTCAAACTTAAAGAGTGTTGATTTAATACCCAGTGCCTGAAATTAACTGTTTGTTCATTATTGGATCCATGTGAACTGGTTTTCCTTAAGTTTTGGATACTTAAAGAAGGCATGATAACAATGGACACATATCCATGTGTATATATGATACCTGTAGTTTTTAACCAAATTGGCTATGTTATGATTTTCAACAGCATGAAATCCATTTATAGGATTTCCCAATGCTTGCTTTCCAAATCATTAAGCTATTCCAATGAGTATTTTTGCAATTGCAAACGTGCTGTCAATCACCACATTCATGATAGAATGACAGTTTGTGTTTGGATATTTCCGAGACAGCTAAGAATGGAACCTGGTACACTTTTCTGTGAACTGCAACAGGAACTTGAAAAGAAAAGAAATGGAACCTGGTACACTGTTTGTTTTTGAGTTTCTAAAGCGTTTTTGAAGAAATTTGATAATTTTTTATTTTTTTCTTTGCTTCAAATTAATATTTTTTTAGTGTTTTTAGATCATTTTAATGCGTTGATATCAAAAATAATTTTTTTAAAATAAAAATATATTATTTTAATACATTTCTAAGTAAAAAGCATTTTGAAAAGCAACCGCAAACACACAACTACCAAACATTTTATACATGTTTTTTGCTACACAAAAACTTAAAATCACATTTTTTACCAAACACTTATCTAAATCCAACTAACCTCAGCTAACCACACTTTTTTTAAACTTATTTTTTTCAAACCACAACCACAAAAAAGCTACCTAAAAAAAACACACTTTAAATTAGTTTATGACTTGACTGTACAAGTTTACATTCATTTATGTTGTATTTCTGGGGACTGAGGTGGATGCATCTGAATGTCTGAAGTATGGACGTGGGGGAACATTTCCTTACTGACACAAGAGACAAGAAGATTAGCATTTGTTTGTCATTTAAATTCTATGGTTCTGGGTAGTTTGGTACTTCATCTCTTTGCTGGAAATTTAACCTGTCCTGTGTCACATATGCTTGTCTTGGAATGTTCTATTTCCTGTAACCTTGTTTGCATGCTTGCAAATTATGGCCTACAGCCTTGATTTTGCAGTTAATCTATAATAGCAAGACTTGTACTTTCAGAGGAGGTTTGTCTGCTGATTTGATCTGCCAACTGTGCATGTTTGCTCTTTGTGCTTGATGCATTATTTTCATGCAAATGTAGAGACAAAACAGCTTTCAGGACTGTGCTCTTATTTCTGAATCACAATTTGCTCCTTGATGCTATATGTAGCTGTAAAATATACTCTCGCATTTGTATAATTCCTGGGCTGTATCATGCAGGGTAGGGGAAACAAAAGTAGTGGAGATAATTTTCATGCTGCCCCAAACATTGATCATTCACAAGAATTTGTGAGAAAGGATCTCAAAGAATGGTTACTCTGGCTAAGGTAATAGTCCTCTTCCTTGTGTTTGTAAGGACTTGTATATTTATTCTCTTCTAATCATTAGTGAACACCAAGTAGAAAATATGTATCATCGTGAGACAATGAAAACTGAACTTCATTTTTTATAACAAAGCATTTCTGAGTCTCTGACAGTCAAACTTGGTATCAGCATCCTAATTTTCTCACTTAGCATCACTACTATTTTTCTTCCAAGAAATAAATGGCGCGGTGCTGTGTGAAAGTCCTGCTGGAGAAAATCACCATCATATGTTTCAAATCAATTGGTTAATGATGCAATGTAGGCATTTTCTTTTTCTTTTTATCTTCTGGCTTTTCTAGCTCTTTTAACTGAAAGGAGGTTTGCTTAGCTCTAGGAAGCATAAGGAGTATATCAATTTTTTTTCCCACTTCTGTGCCTAAGATCATCTGATTTTTCTTAATGGTTCATGTTATTAGAGCACTGGGATATTTTCTCTGGATTTGTGTCTTTTTCCAGGAAATTCGCAGCTTATTTTCTTGTTTAAAACCTGTTTTATATTACTTTCAACAACTTCTGCTGTATTTACTATTTAGTCTTTTCGTAAGCATCCTGTTGGGTCTATGCCTGCTGGTCTGCTGTTAGTGTCTTTCTTCTTATTGCTGATACCAATCCTATGGAAATTCCCGTTACTGTAGTTCTAATGATGATCTGACGTTTGTGTCATTTGTAAATTATGATCCATCCTCTTGTGCCTGAAATGAATTTATTTATGGCATGAAGCCTTTTTTTGCCTTCTATTCCCTGTGGTTTTGATTGCTTTAATGAGTGGATTGGTGGTGCATTCCATATTGTTTGGAGACAGAGATGAGCTACAGACAATGAGGAGTGGAACTTGTATTTGCTGATTTTCCCTGGATTTCCTTCACATGCCCGGTTGCTGCTTTTTCCTTCTGCTTTTAGACTTTGCAGGGAGCTGTAATTTCTATGGCTAAGATCAAGCTTTTTTTGTGCTTTGGATGCTTTAATCTGTTCTGTTTTGGAGGCTTAGCTGAGCTACTAATAATGGAGTGAAGCTTGTATTTTGTGATTTTTTGTTGCCTTCCCTTCCCTTCCCTTATCATGTTCTGTTGTTGTTTCTGCCTTCTGCTTTTAAATGTTGCAGGGAGCTAATCCCCATGGTATAGATCAGTATTTTTCACCTCTGCATGGTTTAAAATATTTTATTTGGGTAGCATCATAACTAACCTTATTTAACTGGTTGCATCTTGCATGCAGAAAAGAGATCGGGTATGATGGATGGAGGCTTGATTTTGTGAGAGGATTTTGGGGTGGTTATGTGAAAGATTACTTGGATGCAAGTGAACCTTATTTTGCTGTTGGTGAGTATTGGGATTCCCTCAGTTATACATATGGTGAAATGGATCACAATCAAGATGCACATCGGCAGAGAATTGTTGACTGGATTAATGCCACCAGTGGGACTGCTGGTGCATTTGATGTCACCACAAAAGGGATTCTTCATACGGTAAGTGCTCATTTACATGATTGATCTTAGATTTCTTTGATAAATATGCTTTAAAAGGCCAAAAGGGTGCACGCTTCTGTATGTATGTGCAAAGTTTGCAAAATGAAAAGAGAAAAACAAAAGACATACCTCTTGATGGTGTTCTTATGCTCTGATGCAGTTGGTACTGAATTGAATTATTTGTTTAATTTCTTGATATCCCTGTTATTTTCTCCTGATAATCTTTGATTTTATTTCCTGTGTCAGTAGATGTTGCGAGTAAAGGGATAGGAATAACAATTGCATTTAGATGATACCTCTTGTTAGACCTAGATACTGCGTGCAGGTTCTTGCAGAAAGCAGCATCTTTCATGGATCTTGTATCAAAAGTGTTACTGAATCATAGAACACAGGATTTTCCACTTCTGATGTTGATCTTTCCTTTTCTTGCCCACAAATGACGAACCTGGTTGGCATTTCCTAGGTTATATATTTTAGACTGTAACCATAGATGGGATTGTAGTTGAAACATAAGAAACAGTTCTTGTTGCAAGTAGCACCCAAGCACCTAACTGTTTGGCATCTAGATTAAATGAGTTGAATAATGCCATAAACTGCTAGATGATCATTTTTTCCAATTAGTTTATGAGTGGTGTCATTGTATAATCATTAAGTTGGTGACAAGATGTCAATTAATCAAGTCTCAAGTCTCTCTCCATGATACTTCCATGAAAAGTACCCAAGGAAAGACTAGTGTTTTTTTAGCTTTCCAAGTGCTGTAAGCTCGTGCCACATCCTTGCCCTTTCACTTTTACCTTTCCATTTGTTTTGGTTTATGTGTTTGGTATAAAGGTAAGGTGGAGGATAATCATATTTACAACTTATATTTTTTCCCCTCATAGACACTGGAAAGGTGCGAGTATTGGCGATTATCAGATGAGAAAGGAAAGCCTCCTGGGGTTGTCGGATGGTGGCCATCTCGTGCTGTTACCTTCATAGAAAATCATGACACTGGTTCTACCCAGGTTTAAACTTCTTAATTTTTTATATTTCTGCTGTACCTCTATTGAAGGAATTGAACAATAATGATCCTAAATCAGAAATTACGTACTCAAGAGAAAAATAGAAGTTAAAATTTGCTCATCTTTGAGGAACACTGTTATTTGTTTGAAGGCTGTAATGTCGTCATTTGTTTGAAATGGTATTATATATCTTATAATGTCACATAACAGCTATGAATAGTGAAAAATACATTAAATAGCAGTCATTGCGTAGTGTAATGGCCCTTTATATATATGTATAACCATGGGATGAGCCTTTTCTTCCGTGACTTGGTCCTGTAAAAGTGGTATTTGTTTCTAAGCCCACAAAGCGATGAAGCATCACTCTTGAATCTTCAGTCAGCTTTTCATCTCAGCTGTGAATTGGTTACCTTTTGGATTCATATTATTTGTGATTATTTGCATTTTTAAATGAGCCAATTGCGTGAGAGGATGGAAAGTATACTAAATGGAACGGAGTGTGAAACAACAGATAAGAACTCAAAAGGGAGAAGGACAGAGAAAAAAGTAGTTCTTAAAATTAAGGAATTCATAGAATACCAAACGGGAAGATGGAAGATAATTTGAGGATGTCATCCAGGATCTTGATTTTGCTTTACTTAAATTGGTGGGTAGGAAATTATTTATTGGGAGATGCAAAAGGAATGAAAAACCTATATTTTGTGTTGCTGTCGCTGTTTCATACTGTGAAGTTATCTTGTTACTAACCAGTACTCTTTCTTTCTTAGGGTCATTGGAGATTTCCCGGTGGAAAAGAAATGCAAGGATATGCTTACATCTTGACTCATCCAGGAACACCAGCAGTGTTCTATGATCACATATTTTCTCATTATCAATCTGAAATCGCAGCTCTCATCTCTCTAAGAAACCGGAACAAAATCCACTGTCGGAGCACTGTAAGTATTGAAACTACATCTTTATACACATATTTTGAGCATCAAGATAATATTAGACTCTTTCAAAGATGATATATAGTTTATTTTTATCCCTTTTAGCATATTAAATAGTGTATATATTGTGTAACTTCAAATTACAGAACTTCTTTCTATGATAAGACGAAAAAAAAAGTAGGAAAAGAAATGAAAAGGTCCATGTAAATAGTCCTAATCCTTGATTCTACTTCTCTACTGCTTGTTACATTAAAAATTATTAGTTGAATATGGCACACATTGTTTGCTCAGTTATTTTCCTGGCATCTAATTACACATCGCTCATGATTCCCTTAAAAACATATACTCGCATGGAAAAAAGAAAATGAATAAACAGCAAGCAATAAAAAATTGATCTCTTTGCTGGTTTGTACATTTAAGGTTAAAATTACCAAGGCGGAGAGGGATGTGTACGCGGCCATCATCGATGAGAAAGTGGCTGTGAAAATTGGACCGGGTCATTACGAACCGCCAAGTGGGCCCTACAGGTGGTCTTCAAAAATCGAAGGGAGGAATTACAAGGTCTGGGAAGCATCTTAAAATATCCATTTTAGTATTGGTAAGTGTGTGATCAAGAAAGTGTCCGCCTGGACAAGTCCGCAGAATTATATTTCGGCAGAATTATATTTACCAAGTAAAAGAACAGCAGAACAAGAAAGTCTAATAATAGTTCACCAGGGTGGTTTGCGCGCAACCAAATGAAGTTAAATCCCCATTCTTGACTTGACACCAAAGTCTAGCTTCTGGAAAGAGGTGTCCGCAGAGTTTGCTGGGTGCGCATACGAATGCGGGTTTTGAAGTTTCGAGTATTCATAGTATTTATTATTTATTATTTGATAAAAAAAATAACAGTTAATATATATATTTGAAGTGTGTATATGTATATTAAATGATAGAGTGATAAATATTATATATAAATGTGTTTTATATCAATATTGAGATGTGTATGTATTATATTGTAATGAAAAAATATATTTTTTCTATAAATATATTTATATAATAAAAATATATATTTTGGGATAAGTTTAGATGGATTTCAAGTTGAGTTTGGTAATATTTATCAACTATTGAGTAAAGTAAATAAAAAATATACTTATCTATTTGGGCCGAGTTGGGTTAATATCTATCAAATTTAGATTATATTATCATTCACATAAAAAAATAGTATTTACAGTCTTGCTATATTTGTAATAATCACAAATATTATTATTGGTAATAATACATTGGGGAAGTATCCTATTATTGTTGCAACATTGCCATAATGAAGATGACAGGTTATTGCACTTACGTACGAAACTTTAATGTTGCATATTATATGTAAAAATAATAATCACAAATATTATTAGTAGTATTATTATAAATTGTGATACTTGCATTACATTATATTTATCTCTCAAGAATTTCATGTTAAGAAAATGTGCTCTTTTAAACAATATATTTTCTAAACATAAAATTCTCAAGAGATACAATGTAATGTAAGGGTTTCTTTGTCGAATTATGTATATAAAACTCGTGTGTGTGTGCAGTGATGAATCGGCGTGTCTTGTATAAAAACAAATAAGATGAAGAAGTTAGCATGTGCTTAATTATTAGTGGTATTGATTAGCTCCTATTTTATTTATCCCTATCACTGTATTTTTTTAATATATAAAAAATAGAATGTACTATTAATTATTTATATAATATATATATAAAAAAGGGTTGGATTTCATGGAAAACACCGCGCCATAATTTAAGAAAGAATACGAGACAGCCAAAACAAGTCTGAAAACATGACCTATAAGTTGACGAAGAATCCCATGAATGGATGAACAAGCTGAAGGAAAAAAGAAGACGAACGACGAGAATGCGGTGTTTGTCATGTAATTGTACACTTGTCAGGTTTGCATCGCAGAAAACAAAAATCTATAAGGCATTTTGGAAGCTTCTCTACAAGTAAAGCCAAATTCATTTTTGTCCAAGCTCTTAGTATTATTAAATCCGTCAAGTTTAATCCTCCAAGGAATTCAACAGTGCATTTTATTCTCTTTTGGTTACAAGGACAATAGTAGCTATTGATTTCCTTAAACCTACTGCAAGCTATGGAATTGAAAAATGTGGTAATTAAACCCGCGCATTTAGCTTAAACTCAATGCATTTCTGATCATTTTCCGGTAATTAAGTTAATAATTAATGAATAATTAAAGATGCTGTTGAACTTGAGCACAATCGTATATAACGGATCTAATTTCGAATACTACAGGAAAGAAATCCTGTCAAAATTTTGAAATCTGATGATACCGAAGAATATAATGATTCGGAGTATATATGTGCAAGGATCTGGAAATAATTTTGGTGATACCCTGTAAATTGTAATCATGTAGTCTTAGCTAGCACCTTATTATAATGAGAGTGCAGACAAAGGGAGTTTGTCGCAGATGATATCGTGAACATCGACAATTCTTTGTCTGGGTGGGCACTGCTGAAGCATATAAGCAGTTGTTACAACACTTGCATAATTAGTTTTGTAAACGTCAAGCAAACATATTAATAGCTTTTGGTCTGGTCTGGTCTTGTCACTTTCTATATTCCCCGGAGAGTCATTTAGACAGATGGAGATGACAAGGAATACTGGCGATCAGATAAGCCTAGGAAGGCGTCGCTTGTGCATGATAGAAGAAGAAAGGAGAGACGGGGAGACTGGTAAGTGTATTAAAAGACGACGAAGAGACCCTTCTACATATTCATTAAGTTGCAATATTAATGATCAACAAAGTGACCAGCAGCAGCAGCAACAGTCACTTGGTGATCGGACTGCAGCTGTTGCCACTACTGTCAAGAGAAGTTCAAGATTTCGGGGAGTTAGCAGGTTTAATTTGACATAGCAAGCTAGGATCATTTTCATGGTTTTTTCTACATATTATTATCAATGCAATTATGTTTCTCGTTTGTTTGACAAGTTGTTAATTAGAAGCTAAACATGTGTTTCATGTGCCTAATTATTTACAACAGGCACCGTTGGACCGGACGATTTGAAGCTCATTTATGGGATAAAGGAACTTGGAATCCAACACAGAGAAAGAAGGGTAAACAAGGTACGTAGTTTCCAAGCCTTCTTGGCTTGTTAAATCTGCTTCACCGTCCCTGCCTCAGATACCTAGCGTACTTGATTACTCACGATCGGCCTTTTCATCTGTGTGCATATCAACTTCATTTTACTCGGGGAAGTTTATCTTGGTGAGCACTTCGCTTTCTGGTTGAAACCAATCTCAATTAATTTGCTCTAGCGAAAACTGATTAACAAAGAAAGAAGAAAGCCAATTAACCTTTGAGAACATCTGCAAATGCAACAGGAGCTTATGATGAAGAAGAATCCGCTGCAAGAGCTTATGATTTAGCTGCTCTCAAGTACTGGGGAACGTCAACTTTCACAAATTTCCCAGTAAAGATTACTGCAATCTATCTGATAAAAAAATAATTATTTTTTATGTGAATTTCTTGTTTGATATTTGCAAATATATTTATGGAGCCGAGACAATTATCTTTGAATGTTAAGTTGAATTATGTGTGATCATCAATTTGTTATAGGAGTCTGACTACGAGAAAGAGATTGAAATAATGAAAACGGTAACCAAAGAAGAATATCTAGCCTCCTTGAGAAGGTTTGTTCTTGAGCATTCTCACCAATTATACATAAAAACTTTGGGGTAAAATCAGAAGAATTAAGAGAGTATAGTTTTTGTTTATAGGAGAAGCAGCGGGTTTTCAAGAGGTGTATCCAAATACAGAGGAGTTGCTAGGTAAGGGCAACACCCTTTTCTGCTTACTAATCTGAAGGAATTATGCGTGCATGCACCAGTTAACTCTGAGGCAGGTGGCCGCTTTCTTTGAAATTTCAGGCACCATCACAATGGGAGATGGGAAGCAAGGATAGGGAGAGTGTTTGGAAACAAGTATCTTTATCTTGGCACTTACAGTGAGTTAATAATAACCTGAAACGTTGTGTTTTTTTTTTTTTTCTTAATGAAACATGCAAAACAAAAATATAATCTTTAAAAGATGGCATTGATGAAGCATTTGGCTGGTGCAATCTAATCTGAGCCGACGTCCTCGCAGCTAAATACAAGATTTGTTTCCTATTGTAGGTACTCAAGAGGAAGCTGCTCATGCCTATGATATAGCAGCCATTGAATATAGGGGGATCAATGCTGTAACCAATTTCGATTTAAGTACATACATCAGATGGCTGAAGCCAGAAGCCAGTCTTCCTGCACCTCAAGAATCGAAGCCAGCTTCAGGCCCCCCGCCAATGGCAACCTTCTCCAATCACCTTCCGATCGAGAAACCAACCCAGCTATCCGTTCTCCAGATGGACCCTTCTTTAATTGATAATTTAAGCACCCCTAAAAACGAGGATGTTTTTCACAGGAAGACGCTTCCCGCTAGCCCCCTCACCAGGTCATCCTCCTCGACTGCCCTTAGCCTCCTCTTTAAATCTTCAATATTCAAAGAGCTTGTGGAGAAGAACTTGAATACCACCTGCGAAGAAACTGAAGAAAACGATTCCAAAAACCAGCATAATGGCAACAACAATGCTGGGGAGGCATTCTATGATGGATTCAGCCCCATTCCTCACCCAGGCACTTCAAACGAGGATCGGTTCTTGTGTTCAGAGCAAGGAGAGAGAAATACATTGCCACCATACAATGAAATGGAGCCATCTCTTTGGAATGGAGCCTTGAGCATGCCTTCTCGTTTCCATTAAATAGAGATTCCAACTTCCTTCTGCCTCTTCCTTGCATGAGGCAATGCAGCTAACTAGTCTGTGAACAAGTACCATAAATTGCTCTTACAAATAAATGTAGATACCCTCTCCTCCCTCCAACACTCTTTAAGTATCTCATCTATGATGAAAATATCTCATCTATAATGAAAATAATACACTTCCTATTTTCATGATCAATTATTGTGAACATGAAGCCAAATCTTCTTAAGAACAAGACTACTCTTTTCATTCTTCATCCATGGCACCAAAACACTCTATTCACAGTTGAGCAAAACTGAATTATACAATTACACATCCAAGTTTGTAGCCAAGTAAACTAAATCGAATCAATTGTTAGGAATAAAAAAACTAAGAAGCTGGAGGGCTTATTTTTAGTAACCAACTGGTGAAAACAGCAAAAAGACTAACCGAGAAAATCACACATCCCTGGAATGCCAAAACACTTAAATAGAAGAAACACAAATACATTCGCACTCTACCTTTCTAAAGAAACACAATTCTTATGTTCCAAAAAATAAAAAAATCATCATAACAAGCCAATTTTGACTACAAGTGTCGGTTTAAAACCAAAAAATTTTATACTTTACAGTACTACGGGTAGTTGCCATAACACTTGCTACCGTTAAAGAATACTGATAAAATGAAACGTTGTAATACAAACAGATTGCATGTCTTATTGAATTTCTAAAGCAGGGCATCGTGGACAGTCAAATAGGAACCTGCTGGGGTAATCTACCATTAGAAATCAACCACCATTTCCGAGATTGTTCCTCAGTGTGGTTAAAAATCTCCTTTATTTGTACATAAAAATAATCAACGAGACTGTTGCAGAGATGCGGTTTGGTGATGATTGTGTTTAGGGCATTGCAATCAACACCTGGCAGAATTAAACCTGCAAATGTTAAGCCATGAGTAAGCAACATAATTGCATGTCAGAACAGGAAAAAGAAACGAGGGCATGGGCATTTCAACATTATATTTCTGAGAAACAAATAATTGTGAGCAACAAGTTAAATCAACAGAACCTGGAAACTTTATCACGACCTTTCCTACCAGAAAGCACCTGCTCAGTGTGAGAGATGACCCAAAGCTTAATCACCAACCATCCTAGAAGGACCCCTAATCCGTTAACAAAAGCTTTCTTTCATTATTGCATATACTCAAATCTCAGATTCCAATGTTTCCTAAGCTAACAAAAAGCGGAATAAGGAAACAGGGTGTGCTACCAAATTATGAAATGTGGTATACTGGTCAATGACTTGGGAACCAAGAACACAAATCTGGTTCAAGGAAAGCTTATCAATTACCAATAGAAGTTCTATCTCCACTTCATCAAACTCTAATCCAAGGAAAAATTATCAATGCAACCCACATTATCTTTCTACATTCTTTCTAGCTAAGCATCCAAACACTACCTTCTCCTGGGGTCACTCCTCATTCATCCCTCTCTGCAAAAAGCCACACTAACCCACCCTTTCTGCAAAAAGCCAAATTAATTACTCAGCAGGA